>NC_083463.1:31920639-31925639 GCF_030014155.1 Tachysurus vachellii | reverse complement strand
AACTGACCAACTGTGCACCTGCCTCCAGCAACAGTGCAGCATGCACATAGACCGCAACCAACGAGTCAATAAATCAATAAAACCTGCCTCATTTTTTTCTCAGTAAAAAGTTTCTCAACACACTTTAGATGGAACCCAGGATCATCTCAGCCCCAGACTGCCTGAAAGTTCCAGTCTGATTAGTTGGATTCGAACGCAAATGATCAAACTATTTAGAACAGATACAATGAGCTGATTGAACTCCATCCTGTGGAGTAAACAATAAGTTCCTCTTTCTGTAAAAATGGAGCTCTGGAAGGTTCTTGGTCAGTTCTCGGGGACATACCAGACTCTGTGATACGACTGGAACCTTTGGGAAAATAGCGAGCTATCAATAACACTGGACAAAATGAAGAAGATTAGTGTTGAACTTTAAAAGAGCAGAATGTTCATCATGCATGGTTCAGATTTTTGAGAAGGTTCCATCTAGCACCTTTAATGGTTAAAGAAACACAGACTGTACATAGAGCAAATACACTACTAATGTACTACAGCACATAGACAGGCCACCAGGACACTAATCAGAAGTGACACAAGCGACGTGTGTCCTGTCAGAGTCTCCTGCTAGCATGACAGGCCTTGGATTTGAACTCAAAGGTCTCTCTTGCACCTTAACTACCATCTAGTTCATTTTCTGGGAACATGTCATTTTAGAGAGCCATTCTTTTTTTTCCCCCTCCTCTGGTGTCAGGCTGCTCTTCAATCAGAGCTGACGCTCGTCAGACAAATCACAGGATTTACTGTGTCTGAAAGCTGAAATCTCTTTCTCTCTGTTTTCCTGTCCGTCTGAGGACATTTAACATCCACACCGCTCTGTTCTCTTGTTCTCCCAGCGGCCATATTGGATGTCGTTTTTTGTGAGCGGTCTCCATCTTTCTCCTTCTCTGTGTGTGATGAATGGCCTGGAGGTTAATGCCTTGCTGGCCTCACGTGCCTCGTGTCCATCTCCTCGATGAAGAATTTAAAGGCTAGCCTTGGTTATAGCAGGACGCTTCACAATGCCGCTCCAGAACATGACTTATGAGGCAATTTTCAACGCTCACATACAGCTTTCTGAAGCAGCCTGTTTGTTTAAGGGGTCTGAAGTGAAAAGCATATCAATAATTCATGTTTTAGGAAGGAACAGAAATGAGGCAAAAAATGCTGGGTGGTCAAGTGTGACTGTGACAAAGTGCACAAACTGGTGACAAAACCCGATTGGGAATTAAACGACTGGCTGACGGGGCTGACGTTTAGATTTCAGCGTTATGCACGTGTGTGGACGTGTGAGCTGGATTAACACCATGCTTGTGTTTTATACCTATAATTATATACTGTAACATGGGACAGCGTTGTAAATTAAGTAAAAAAGTACCTGTTGTTCGTTTATATTTTTGTCGAATAAATATTCATATCGACTATCTTGCTGGTTGGTTGTAAGTAAACTAAGGTATATTATCCAATGCTAACAATGTTAGCTAGCAAGGGATATGAGTACTGTGTAGAAAGTAGACTTAGCTCTCGGTATTAGTGACGTTAGCGTTGTGGCTAAATATTTGAGTTAATTGTTAAGCGTTTTTTACATTTAATTACACTAATAGGCTTGCGGATTAATTAATTAGCCAGGTTTGAGGGCCTGTAGGGCTGTATAACCTCCGTCCATAGAAATTGATTGGCCCAGATTTCCTTCAAGACGACCAAATTGTTACGATAAATTGTTTCCCGGCTTGTTTTTAAATATTTCAGAGCATCACTTTTATTAATAGTTTTGTTAAAAAAAAAAATAAATCCCTAAGGTTGTATCGCCACTTTGAACTTTGACCATGGACCTCGGATAGGCTTGAAATCCCAGAACATTTCTCTCTCCATGTAGCTTTTTCTTTTTGGCACCTGACACATATTTATTTATCAGATATGTAGAAAAGTTTTGTCCAATCAGACTAAGGCAAAGTTAAGACAGATCAGTCGCCTCAGTCACCTCAGACTTGCTCAATGGGGATAAATACAAACACATTTAAATATATCTAATATTAATCTTGAATTTTTGTATGATATTAATCTTTATATTATTCTTTATATTAACCAATCGTTCTATGTTTATGTTCTGTAAAGGTGCTTTAAGACAATGTCGATTGTTAAAAGCGCTATATAAATAAATTGGAATTGAAATAAATTGGAATTAAATTAAAATGAATTAAATATAGTAAATCCAAAAGTGCTGTGGAGTAAGGTTTAAATTTAAGCATGTGCTTGAGCGCCACTTCAGTGCGGCTGTGTGTGTGTGTGTGTGTGTGTGTATGTGTAGAAAAGGCAGGTATGGCTGGAGGTGCTCAGATCGTACAAGAGGGTTACGATGACGGTACTTAACACCTGAGGAAATGATAGCATCCATTAAATCTGCTTTCCTCTTTCATCCTCTCTCTCTCACACACACTCTCACACACACTCTCACACACACTCTCTCTCTCTCTGCTGATTTCAGATCCTTCTCTGTCCTCTTAACACAGATAATGGATGCCCTCTTCAGCCTTTCTCTTCTTAATGTGCCCTAGCTGATGGTGTTGAAGTGCACTCCGGAGTGCTAACGACTCACTGGGGTGAGAGGAACAGCTGCATCTACAGTACAAACTACACACACACACACACACCCACTGGTTCAGTGCTGGATAACATTCTCCAACCCTCTGAGGCCTGTTTAACATCTAATGGAAGCTTGTGTGTGTGTGTGTGTGTGTGTGTGTGTGTGAGAGAGAGAGAGAGAGCTTGTGTGTGTTGCTAATGCTAATGTATTACTTTACTAAGGTTCTATTCATTTACATTATAAAGCTGTCATGTTCTTACGTTGATAAATTACACACTCTGTCTGACTCCAAACGAAGGCACCTGGATCTAGTAACAGATGATTAGGTCTAGGGCTGAGAGGCGGAGTTCGTCCTGGTCTTAATTCAGATAAAACTGCTTGTGGAAATGATTTTATAATCTCCAGTCCAATATCCAACATAATTATCCAATAAGCCTTTAAATACCACTGAAGAAAATTCCTTCTGCAAATAAATACGATTCCATCTGGATTTGAAAAAAACAACCATCCAATTAACCAATAAACATATCTTTAAATGATCCCAAATCACCCTTGAAGAACCCTAGGAGAACCTTTAAATATTGAGGATTCATTGTTGGAACCCTTGTCAAAGCTCAAACCCTTTAAGACGAATGCAAAGAACACGTCCAATCAGCCTTTAATGAACATTTGAAAAAGGTTCCTTCTGGAATCAACTTGTCAAATTAAACTAAATTATCCTTCAAAAAAGCCTTCGAGACCCTTTTTAAGAACCTTTAATTATGCAAGAGTCCTTAAAGAACCCACGAGGAATCATTTTTTGGAAATTAAGAGCCCAATAAAATAATCCTTAAAGAACCTGTGTTGAAAACTGAGGAACCTTTATTTATCTCATTAACCTATAAGGAACCAATGAGCACTTAAAGAAGTTTCCTTATGGAAGTGTACAAAAAAAACAAAACAAAAAAAAAAAAAAAAAAAACTCCAGGTTGTTTTTTCTGTAGGATCCTTTAAAGGAACCTCCAGAAGAAAATGTTTAAAAAAAAAAAACTGGAACCATTTTCCATCTTCAGAGCTAAAGACCCTTCAGCGTCCTGTTAGTCCTTGAAGAACAAATTTTTTTTTTCAGATGTTTTTGTATTAACTGCTTTACAAACTTCTTGATACACAGAGAACATTTCATAAGTTTGGTCGTCGTCGATTGGTTAGTAATCCTGAGAGAGAGAAAAACATGTGATGGTTTAATGGGTCCTTCAGGGTCAATAGTCTTGAAGATGGAAAGTGGAGGAGAGTTCCTCTTTGGAAGCAGAACCATTACAGGTTCCTCCAGAGGAAATTTATTACAGTGAAAAAGGAAATAAGTTCATCTTCTGAATTTTGGTTGTTTGTGCTGTAAGTAAAACATTTTCATCTCCACATGTTGGTTTGATGTTTACTGAATTTCTAAAAACCAGCTCCAGTAACAGGAAGAGGAACCGAAGGACACAAAGAAGAACTCGCTGTGTTCACGTGTGTTCATTTTCCCTTTTACTTGAGGATTTTGTTGCTCTGCATTTACAGGATCATATAGAGATTCATTTATTCTCTCTCTCTCTCTCTCTCTCTCTCTCTCTCTCTCTCTCTCTCCTTCTCTCTCTCTCATTACACTTGTGTCCTTGGATATGAAATTTCTTTAGCTGCTACCTAATCGAGTCTCTGTGTCTGGACCCAGAGTTTTACAAAGACCTCGCTGATCTCTCTCTCTCTCTCTCTCTCTCTCTCTCTCTCTCTCTCTCTCACTTCATGCATTAGCTCTGATACGTTATTGTTTCTATAGCAACAGCAGATCACAGGGACGTGTAATGTGTTAATGAATGTTAACGGAAGGAGTCTCCAGTGTCAGTGCTTTATAACACCGTAACTTTAAGTTTGCTGACGGCTTCAGGACAGAAGATACTTTTGTGATTCACTTCAAAACAGTGAAATGAAAATATTGCTAATTAATTAATATGAATTTGTAATCATGAGAAAATTGAAAATGGAAATAAAACAATTTTGGAGGTGTTTACAGGATAATAATCACCTAAATTAACTCTGTAAAGAGATTCTGCACATATATAAAGCTATAAAAGCAAGATGCACTTTTTACTGGTCCCTTGTTGAAGTAGATGAAGTAAATCAATGAATATATACAGTGTATACATATACTACTAGAACCACTTACACACACACTCACACACACATACACAAACATACACACACAGACTCACACATACACACACTCACATACACACACAAACACAAACATACACACTCACACTCACATACACACACACACTCACACACACTCACACATGCACACACAAACACAAACATACACACTCACACTCACATACACACACACACACAAATACACACACTCACACACACATACACAAACATA
>NC_083463.1:31910639-31915639 GCF_030014155.1 Tachysurus vachellii | reverse complement strand
TTATACGTACAACGTAACCTGTACATTCATTCATTCATTCATCTTCTACCGCTTATCCGAACTACCTCGGGTCACGGGGAGCCTGTGCCTATCTCAGGCGTCATTGGGCATCAAGGCAGGATACACCCTGGACGAAGTGCCAACCCATCGCAGGGCACACACACACACTCTCATTCACTCACGCAATCACACACTACGGACAATTTTCCAGAGATGCCAATCAACCTACCATGCATGTCTTTGGACCGGGGGAGGAAACCGGAGTACCCGGAGGAAACCCCCGAGGCACAGGGAGAACATGCAAACTCCACACACACAAGGTGGAGGCGGGAATCGAACCCCGACCCTGGAGGTGTGAGGCGAACGTGCTAACCACTAAGCCACTGTGCCCCCTTAACCTGTACATGTATAATGTAAAAAATACAAGATGTCTCCGTTTTCTAAAATATGACTTCAGAAATAAATAGGTAAATGAATAAGAAATAAAATAAATAAATAAATAAATAAATAAAGCTCAAGCACCGAAAGGCTCAGGCTTCTATTCGGCCCACATGTGGGAAGTTTGACATAATTCCCTGGCTAGGAGCTGATATATTAGCGTGACTCCCCATAACTCCGGCTGAGGGGGTTTGCACATGGCTGCTATCGGTCTCCGGTGAATGAGCCTGTCAGCCACTACAGCGCTCCATGAATAACTAATGCCATCAACGTCCTGTACGCTTCCATATCAGCCCCCATAAAGCAAAGCCGGCGAGCTCTAAAGCCTCTTAGCTATGAGTTATGCTAGCAATCGTGCGCCGGTGGCCACCCACCCCAATGATTCATCTCCGCTACTGTAGCCGGCGCCCACTCTGACTGACGCTAGTGCTAAACTGGGCTAACACACCGAGTCCACTAATATAGGGCACATCGGGTCTAATAGATGAGCGAGGGATTCTAGCTAATGCTAACCGCCGTAAGACAAACTGACTCGGAGTTACGACAAGACGACAAACCCAGGAAGAATCCAGTACAATTCCAGGAGAGAAGAAGATCCCGGAAGGGTTTTAGGTTTTCTTAGGATTGTGGGGAAAAAAAACCTTCTGAAAAACAGACCTCATACATCAAAGCTCATTAGCATATGATCCTAACATTAGCATTAGCGCATACACTTCTGAGAAAGTGCTGCTGTTCATCTGCTTCAGCATGGGGTTCAGACCAAAACTAGCAACACTTGATCAGGACAAATTACAGGATGGAATACAGCAGCTCAGTATGTTTACACAACTAATACACAACTAATGCACAACTAATACACAACGTATACACCAGTAATACACAACTAATACACAACTAATGCACAACTAATACACAACGTATACACCAGTAATACACAACTAATGCACAACAAATACTAATACACAACTAATGCACAACTAATACACAACTTATACATCAGCAATACACAATTAATACACAACAAATACTAATACACAACTAATGCACAACTAATACACAACTTATACACCAGTAATACACAACTAATACACAACAAATACTAATACACAACTAATGCACAACTAATACACAACTTATACACCAGCAATACACAACTAATACACAACAAGTACTAATACACAACTAATACACGACTAATACACAACTTATACACCAGCAATACACAACTAATACACAACAAGTACTAATACACAACTAATGCACGACTAATACACAACATATACACCAGTAATACACAGCTAATACACTAGTAATACACCACTAATGCAGAATGGATACACAACTAATACACCACTAATAAACAACTAATATTAAAACACCACTAACACACAATAAATACTAGGACACAAATAATACTAAACTAATACAAAACTAATAAAAAGACACCAATAACACACCAGTAACTGTGCAGCTTTGTGAGGATGCAGTTCCTCATCTCTACATCATCTACACTCACATTGAAACCAAGCGTAAAGTGGCCACACGTTGACCAGCTGATCTTTGAGGTGAGGAGAACCTGGACTCACCCCTGGAGCTCTTTGACCGAGACGGAGATCTTCAGGTTGTGTCCGAGGACGTAGAGAGCCGTGAGGATGTCAGCCCACTGCACCATCTCCCCTAAAGGTCCGCCTTTCAGAACCTTGGGACTGAAAACGTCTCCAGATTCCTCTGTCAGGAAACCTACATGCACCAGAATCTGCAGAACACAACAGAACAGAAGCAGGTTCTACAAAAGTGAACAGCTGCAGAACTCTTCATGATCTTCATGGGTCATGATTTCGAGGAGTATACGGATGTTAGATACGTTTTATGCAGGGTTCTAAATTTAACAATAATTAAAGAGCTTTATTTTGTTTATTCATTGCGGAGCGCCCAGTGTATGAGTTCATGCGCTTGAGCTGTTGCTATAGAAACAATAACGTATTAAGACTAGAGCATTAACAACTGCTGACCAATCAGAAGAGAGAATTCCACTTTTAACTGGATGAGTTGACATTTTCGAATAAATTGCAGTCGGATGAATCTTTGAATATTAATGTGGAGGACAAAAAAAAACCCAGTGTTTTTGTCCTATTTTTACAGTGAAGATGAGTCAGACTTTATGCTAAAGACGTTTAGCGTGTGCATTGTGCTGGCGTTAGCTGTAGCGATGTGGGAAATAAGCGAATGTTGCTGTCACGGTGAGGTGAAAGTCTATTTTAGAGAAGTGATTAAAATCACTGAGCTCCACAGGGAAGCAGCTCATTAAGCTCTTTGTGGGCTTATTTTAATTTCTTCTCTTGCTTTAGCCTACATCACTGTTTCCTTTGTGTTCTAAGGCTTTTGTGTGTTAAATTTCTTTTTTTTTTTTTTTCTTTGCGAGCATGATTTCCAAAAGAAAACATTTGTTACGTACAAATATAATTTTAAAGCTCCAGAACAAGGAAACTAAGACAAGCATCATGGTTACTCTGTTATACAGCTTTACATAGAACATCTTTTTAGAGTTAGACGTAGACTTTCTGAAAGGGAAACAATCAGATTTTTGGTTCTATACAGATCTCATGGTTCCCACTGATGGTGATTTAAGGTTCTTTGCTTAGCAAAAGGTTTGAAGCTTCCAAATGTGCTTCTACTTAGAATGCTTAATAACACAGAAAACAATCTTTTAGATCAATTGACACTCAGTAATATTACAGTTGTGGGTTCTTGAGGCTTTCATAGCTAATTAAGGGTTCTTATGTGCCTAAAAAAGGTTCTACTTGGAACTCCATTAGATAGAGAAACCATATGTTGATGGTTTACGTGCAGAAGCTACAGTATAAGGTTTGTTTACGGGTTCCAGGCAGTTAGCAAAAACTCAGTGGCTCAGAACAATAGGCGAATCTTGCAGATACTGTGGTCCTGAATTACGGATTCACTTTTACACTGAGTCACTTTGACATTGAGTCACTGAGTCACTGATCAGAGAGTCGTTGAATCTCTGATTCACTGAGTCATGCAGTTACCGAATCTCTGACTCAGTGAATCACTTATTGCTGAGTCACTCCATGTAGAAAATAAAGTCAGAGAGAGGGAGAGAATGAAGATAGAAGTTTTCTCCAAATATTTTCTTATCCTGTTTGCTCTCTGAGTAGAAACTCAGGTGTCCATCCTGACTCGCTCCCTGCTGTTTTTTATGAAGGCTTGTTAATTAAAATATACAGTAAACCATCCGACGTTCTTCATAATAAAAGATAAAATTCATTGTAATTGCTACATCCAGCCTGTGACAGATGGTCAACAATTTAAAAACCATCTGTCAGAGTTGCAGGCCAGTAAACAACACAAAACCCCATTTCCACCAAACACAACTCACACCTTCTTTTAGGGGTGCACAAATTTCTGCATCAATTTCATTTCAGCCTGTTAGAAACAATGACTGATTGCACAATTATACCTCTTTCTGCCAGCTGATCAGCTGTGTGTGAGATGTTTGCTTATTTTGATTGGCTAGAGAGCCAAGATGCTAATGTTGCTAACAAACAATCTTATAGCCACCAAATTAGCATTTATCAAGTGTTACTGTATAGTAGCTTCATTAGCTTGTGTAGATGTTTTTGTCATCACAGAAGTCCAATGGAGGGGTCACGGTGGCTTAGTGGTTAGCACGTTCTCCTCACACCTCCAGGGTTGGGGGTTTGATTCCCGCCTCCACCTTGTGTGTGTGGAGTTTGCATGTTCTCCCCGTGCCTCGGGGGTTTCCTCCAGGTACTTCGGTTTCCTCCCCCGGTCCAAAGACATGCATGGTAGGTTGATTGGCATCTCTGGAAAATTGTCCGTAGTGTGTGATTGCGTGAGTGAATGAGAATGTGTGTGTGCGCCCTGTGATGGGTTGGCACTCCGTCCAGGGTGTATCCTGCCTTGATGCCCGATGACGCCTTAGATAGGCACAGGCTCCGGATAAGCGGTAGAAAATAGTGAGTGAGTGAGTGAGTGAGTGAGAAGTCCAAAGGACAGAGTGCTCTACATGATAGTGTGTGTGTGTGTGTGTGTGTTAATTTGACTTCTGTAGGTATATTCAGAGGAGTCAGTAACTCAGTATTAAAGTAGAAGCGTCAGGTGTTTGAATATTCATCTGGAGTTTATCTGCTAGCTTCTGAAGGCTATAAAAAGCAGTGCTGCACGTTACCCAGCGCCCCCCTGGCGTCCTCAGACACCACGTTTCCTTTTCTGCCTCGTCGTTCAGACGCCTTGCCGCCGCTGCCGCCACAGAGCCCGGGGAACCTCATTGCTACAGGCGTGTGGGCCGAGAAAATGACTCGGCTCCGCTTTGGTTTCTCCCACGCACGGCTTTCTAAAGCACAGGAGCAGAGAACTGCTGACCTTCTCTACACAAAACATCAAAACACATTTCTTTCCACAGCACCAGGGACTGCGGATATTTCTCTGCATCCGGAAAGAACAAACCCATAAATTAAATCGATTTTATTTACAGTCAACGGTTAAGAAGCAAGGTTTGAGTTTTGAAGACCTTTTCATTG
>NC_083463.1:31890639-31903139 GCF_030014155.1 Tachysurus vachellii | reverse complement strand
AGGGTTGTTGAAATAGCCGAATCGTCGTGAATAACATTAACGAACTCGCATTTCATCTTTGTGCCTGAGCATTTTGATAACTATCGATTTCTACACTCAAACTCTTCCAGTTACGTCATCAACTCGTCCTTGTAGAGTTTATTTCATTCTGTACGAGGTGAACTGACACGAAGAGATATTCGAGGAAGATATTACGGTTCACTGTCAAAAAAAAGACGCAGCACAGAAGCACGTTATTGTTGTTGTTGTTGGTCCTCAAGTATCTTCAGTGAGTTTTAAAGGTTCGCTCGATCCTGAAGGACGTTTCATTACGTATATGGAACTCAAAAACCCTTGAAGGTTCAGTGACGAGCCGAGAAAAAACGTACAAATACAGGACGTCTCCTGTGAATACAGACGTCAAAGTTGTCCTCTTCTACCCTCGGAACCTCGGCGTTCAGACTCTACAGACATCCGAGTGCTATTTACATTCTCCAACAGAGCTGGAGGATGTTTATAGTCCGATTAGGTCTGGATGGTGGACGTGGCCTGAATCAATACATCTCAGGGAGCAATAAAATGCAAATGTGAATTAAAAGTGGGCTTTAAATCTGTCCTGAGTGACTCAATACTGAACACACTCGCTCTAATTCAGCTTTACTGCTGACCGTCTCCTGTTTATATCCGACTTCCCAGAACTTTATACGTTATACAGTACGTCACACGGGAGCATCGTGTCTGATCTCCGTCTAATCCGTCAAACATCCTGCCGTGTTTGAACACCATTATACTGAGAAATTACCCTGAAATCCAAAGCACCATCACACACAACATGTCATCTTGGGTCTTGTGGTGAAAATCTGGGGTTCTTTGGATAATTAAGTCAAAAAGGCAAAGCGGAAATGGAACATTTCATTGGAAAAGAGCAAGCATTGAATGAATACTGTAGGTGTTACAGCTAAACATGTTAAAGCAAACTCTGCTAAAGAGTAAAGAGTAAAGAGTAAAGAGTAAGTAAATCGTTTGTAAACTCCTCTATCAAGTGAATCTAACCTAGCAAAGAAACCACGAGAAAAACAAACAATACCTTTACAGCATTTAGCAGACGCCCTTATCCAGAGTGACTTACATTTTATCTCATTTTATACAACTGAGCAATTGAGGGTTAAGGGCCTTGCTCAGGGGCCCAGCAGTGGCAGCTTGGTGGACCTGGGATTGAACTCACAACCTTCCAATTGGTAGTCCAACAGATTAACAACTAGGCTACTACATCCCTTTAAATGTTCAGGACTTCGTTAACAGAATTTTTACTGTTTCTTTGAGCTTAACTGATCTGGTTAGCGAGAGCTAAACTAGCAACCGAAAGCTAAACTAATAAATAAATGATCTGCTAGCTAAACCGAAAGAGTGAATGCTAAGACTGCAAGCAAATGAAGGCTAATCGTGTTATTAAGCTATTAGCTATTAGCTATAGCTATTAAGTTAAAGCTATTAACTCATCAACTATAAATGAATGACTGAAAGTAGATACATGAAAAAAAATGAATGAATGAAAGATGAAAAATTTCCAACTATCGAAATGATCTAACAATTTAAAATGGCTGATATTCGAAGCATTAAAAACAAACATATTTTTGAAAACATATAATTACGTTTATGGACAGTGTTGGAAAAACAAAAAGAAATGCACAAACACAAGGAGCATCTGCTGCTTATTTCAGCTCAAGAACACCAGAGAGTCCAGAGAAAGTTGCCAAGACAAGAGAAAGGGATAATAATTATAATTATAATGTATGGCCTCATTTATGCTATTCATTCATTCATCTTCTACCGCTTATCTGAACTACCTCGGGTCACGGGGAGCCTGTGCCTATCTAAGGCGTCATCGGGCATCAAGCCAGGATACACCCTGGATGGAGTGCCAACCCATCACAGGGCACACACACACTCTCATTCACTCACACAATCACACACTACGGACAATTTTCCAGAGATGCCAATCAACCTACCATGCATGTCTTTGGACCGGGGGAGGAAACCGGAGTACCCGGAGGAAACCCCCGAGGCACGGGGAGAACATGCAAACTCCACACACACAAGGTGGAGGCGGGAATCGAACCCCCAACCCTGGAGGTGTGAGGCGAACGTGCTAACCACTAAGCCACCGTGACCCCCCCATTTATGCTATTAAAGATAAATAAATAATTAAACAGACATTTGGACTTCTCCTTATCCAGAACTGTCGAAATCAAGTGTGTGTGTGTGTGTGTGTGTGTGTGTGTGTGTGTGTGTAGCTACAGTAATTTTATCATGATCACCACTGCAAGATCCACGACACACCACAGCAGTGTGTCCAGGAAACAAGACCCAGAAAAATGTATCATCTATCATCTGTGTGTATATGTGTGTGTGTGTGTGTGTGTGTGTGTGTGTGTGTGTGTGTGTGTGTGTGTGTGTATTTGTGTGTGTGTGCCTGTATTTAGCCCTTTTGAGGTCCACATGTGCTCATAATTGTCCCCACAAAAAATATAAAAAGACATTATTATCATATTTATTGCTAGAACTGCAAAATAAAAGAGCCAAAATATTTGTAGTGTTAATTAGCTACAAGAATCATTACGGATGTTAAGGGAAGGTCCTCATAAAGATCGAATGAAAACTGTGTGTGTGTGTGTGTGTGTGTGTGTGTGTGTGTGTGTGTTGAACATCACCTCTTGATGCTGCCATGCTGTTCTGAAGAATCTGCTCCACTCGCACTGCCATGTTCGACACGTTTTGGGCGATGGCCTGAATTCTCTCTACCAGTCCTGCTGGCTGAATCCTGACACACACACACACACACACACACACACAAACACACACACACACATAGAGCTATCAAGATTAAAACTATTAAAAACACATTTGCATTTGATTTTCCTCACATGGAGCATTTTATCAGTATCATGTGAAAACACAGCCGATAGAAACGTTGACGTCGGTGTCTTTCTCACTGTCTCTGTGGCGTTACGTTGTCCATAAAGCAAACTTTATCGTACGTGATAGCTAGCCTGTGCTTAGCGGCTGTGTTCCCTGGTTGCCTAGCAACAGTGCTCTCACAGCTTCCACTAGTTGGCAAGCGGTGCGAGATTCGTGTCGTGTTTTTGCCTTTCCATGTCGAAAGCACCAATTTTATGAGTTCCATTCGAATGCACTATATGATCATCTCTGTCTTCCTCTCCCTCTGCGTCTCTCTGAATCTATCGGGAAGTGTTAACAGGCACTAGATGCTCTAATTGCGAGGCACTTGGATGGAGCGTGAAATAGAAAAATCCTGAAGCCCGTCAATACTATTTAGTCTCAGAGCTGAGAGCGTTTCCCTACACATTACGGCTCGTGGAGATACAGCGCTGAGGGAACAGAGTTGGGTCGTTAAAAGCAGGAGGTACAACACTAACACACACAAACACACACACACACACACACAAACACACACACACACACCAAAGGGGCCCATTGAATGCAGTGTGCGTGAAAGGGTAAAAGAGGTAATATACAGGGAGCAGATGAGAACAGACTAAATGTAGCAGCAGTTACATCAACAACAGCTGAACACTTGATCTTTTCAATTTAATGCCATAAATATTCAAAATGTAAAACCAGGAAGAACAATAATGAAAACAGACACAGTAACTTAACCCACTGATTATTTCATTCATTTTGGCACAATGCAATATGATAATGTGTCTCTTCAATTGGATGGAAAAATACAGAAGCCACGCCTCCTTTACTGGGCCTGACAGGTAGAGAAGTCACACCTCCTTCAATGGGACTGAAAGGCAGAGAAGCCACGCCTCCTTTACTGGGACTAAAAGGCAGAGAAACCACGCCTATTTAAATGGGACTGACACAGCCACTGGCCACGCCTCCTTCACTGGGACTGAAAGGTAGAGAAGCCACGCCTCCTTTACTGGGACTAAAAGGTAGAGAAGCCACACCTCCTTTACTGGGATTAAAAGGTAGAAAAGCCACACCTCCTTCACTGGAACTAAAAGGTAGAGAAGCCACGCCTCCTTCACTGGAACTAAAAGGTAGAGAAGCCACACCTCCTTCACTGGGACTAAAAGGTAGAGAAGCCACACCTCCTTCACTGGGACTAAAAGGTAGAGAAGCCACACCTCCTTCACTGGGACTAAAAGGTAGAGAAGCCACGCCTCCTTCACTGGGACTAAAAGGTAGAGAAGCCACGCCTCCTTCACTAGCATACACCAAAAGTCACACCTCCATCCCTGGGATAGACAGAGAGGCCACGCCTCCTTCTCTGAGATTTGACTGAAAGTCAAATAGAAGAAATCTGGAGGGTAAAGTGATTAAGGGGCGGAGTTAGAGCTTGGATTCATTTACACAGCATCCAATAAAGAGCATCTTTCTCATTAGCATTCCTTCTGCTCAGCACCGTGTGCTCGCTCTTACAGCCAGGAGATTATCAGATACATGCAGGTTGTGATTGATCACCCTGAGAGGACGATATGCTGACTTCAGACTTTACAGGGACAGGAATTCAGTCTGGAAACCACGTAACATTTTATTATTTAATTATTATTATAATAAACTCACTGCTTTATATCTTACTTTCATTTCTGCCTGGATGTAAAGTACAGAAATCTCAGAAGCCTGAGAAGAAGCATCAGCTCAATACTTTATCATGTTATAAACATTCATAAGGAACATGAGGAGGAACATGAGGAGGAACATGAGGAGGAACATGAGGAAGACCATGAGGAGGACCATGAGGAGGAACATGAGGAAGACCATGAGGAGGACCATGAGGAGGAACATGAGGAGGAACATGAGGAAGACCATGAGGAGGACCATGAGGAGGAACATAAGGAGGAACATGAGGAAGACCATGAGGAGGACCATGAGGAGGAACATAAGGAGGAACATGAGGAAGACCATGAGGAGGACCATGAGGAGGACCATGAGGAGGAACATGAGGAGGAACATGAGGTCACATCATGAATTCGTTCATAACGTCTGCATTAACAGACATCGTCTCAGATTTGAGAACTTTTACAACTTTAATTATTTTCCAACTTTTAAAAGTTTTTAGGAACTTAAATTAAAATTTACTAAAGTGCATCAAGCTTTAAATCCATTGTTTGATCATTTAATCTAAACAACATGCTAATCATGCTAATCATGCTAATCACTCAGGATGTGTGACTGCTAGGATAGATGCCATTCATGCTAAGTAGTTTTGGCTAGTTTTCATGCACGATTAGCGCTCCCTCGCTGCTCTTTAAGGGGACGTGGTAATAGCGAGGTCCATTACAGGATTTAAAATGGAATCATGCAGCACTTTTACAACTCGCATAATCTTTTATAATGCACATAACCACCTGTTTAACAGCACAGACATAAAATTCATCCCTTGTCTCCTTTTCCACTACTTAGCAACGTTCTGCCTCACCGAGCCAACGTGTTCACGTTCGCTGTCATACACGTTCACATATAGTATAGACGTTACGCTAATCGTTCGCATGTTGCGTTTGTTTGCACCGTTTCTTAGAGTTTAGCTGCAGAATTACGTACCAACACTTGTACTGTTATTTAAAGAGCTCTGTGCAGCATAGAGCAAAATTAGTTTAGCATCAGCAGCGTTTTTTGATTAGGTGTGAAATGAGCTGCACAAAAAATGCTAATTTCTCATCAGCCTTTTCTTAGATACACACACAACATTAGCTAATAAATATGAAGCTGAATGACTAAATCAGGACTAAATTAGTATATATACAGTGTGTGTGTGTGTGTGTGGTGTGTGGTGTGTGTTAGGGTGAGGTGGGGGGGGAGTGTTCAGACCCAGGGTTAGCTTTGCTAGCAGTGACTGATTGACCCGAGAGGAAGAGAAGCTGACTTCAGACATTCTTAAAGACGCAGAGTGAACGCTCGGCTCTCGCTGAAATCGACAAAGCTGTTACAGAAATTATTGAAGTGTTTAGAGCGAGATGGAGAAGTCCGACCACAGCCAAGCCTCGATCTGCTTCTCTATCTCCCTCTCTCTCACACACACACATATACACACACACACACACACACACACACAAAAGGCTCAATTGATTATAGATAATGAGCTGTAAGTCAGAGAAAAGGTTACGGGTGAAGAACAATGTCCTTTGCACCACGGCGCTGTTGAATTCCTCACCCTGATCGGTCTGAACTTGTCTGATCTCTCTGTCTGATGTCATTCTCTATAACAGCGGCCGGGACAGAAGCGCAGCCGCAAATCGCACATTACGATACGTTGTTGTTGCTATGTTAACAGCTCGTCGCAGGTCTCAGGGACTTTGCGATTGCTCGACATTAGCAGGTTTAAAATGGGAAAGGTCAGTCCAGTGTCAACACTTTCGCATTTTCATTTAACTTTCACATTTTTAATTCCTTTCACATTGTTCTTCTATTAATCGAAGCACATAAAAAAAAATTGTTGTCAGTAAATTGTTGCTATTTTTTTATAAAAGGACAACTTCACGGAGGTGAGAGTAACTCTGCTCCATCACACAATCCAACCAATCAAACGCAACATCCGAGTCGTATCCTTTCGGCTCCTTAACGTCGTCACCGGCGATCTGGAGCGCGAGTGCGAAAGTCTGCCTCTGTAATAGATTCGGTTCTTCAATAGAAATAAGGTTAAAGCCTCACATCATAACCTACAGAACCCTTTTAGCAAAAAGCGCCGAGGCGTGAAACTCCTCTTAACGTCTGATCGTTAATGAAGCAGTTAACTGTCACTCGTCACTGCCTGATAATTCAGTGGCTAAGAGTCAGTGCGCTACATCGACACCCGGATACAACCTAGTTATCTATCTATCTATCTATCTATCTATCTATCTATCTATCTATCTATCTATGTATCTATCTGTTTATCTAGGGAGGTAAAAATACAAAGGCTCCTGTTGTGCATTCACATTAACTTCCATCTCACTGCTTTGCTCCAAGTTTCCAGACTTTTTTCAGCTATGTGCATGTACATTAACATCAGCTGCTCACATGTGCAGAAAGGTTTTACATCTATAACGAGGTAAAAAAAAAAATTGAGTGAGGGAGGACGAACAGTACCAAAGGCAAAGTCACTCGTTTGCTGTTTTTTATGCTAATTTGGACGTCGCTGCTTGCACACAAACCTAACCTCAGATTTACAGAATGTTGTAAATGCTGTTAATGTAATGCGAAATATTTTGACTAAATGGTTCTTTTATTTTTATGTAGAATTTGGGGAGGGGTTAACGATATGGAAGAACAGGTACAAAAACTGAAGTGTTATGTCACACCTCACTGAGAGAGAGAGAGAGAGAGAGAGAGAGAGAGAGAGAGAGAGAGAGAGAGAGAAAGAAAGGGAGGACAAAGTAAAAAAGTGGTGGTAGAGAGAATCAGAAAGGGTATGCTACTGAAGAATCTCTCTCTCTCTCTCTCTCTCTCTCTCTCTCTCTCTCTTTCTCTCTTGGTTCCTCCTCTCTTATCTCTCTTATCTCTCTCCACTCTATAAACACGTGGTCTGTTATCCTACACCTGCCCTGAGGGCGAATCATCTGGAACATCAGAGCCCACTGCAGCGTAACACAAACAGCGTGTCGGCTCAGATGATCATCACGATTCCTGCATGTCTCTCTCTCTCTATCTCCCCCCTCTCTTTTTCTCTCTCTCTCCCTCTCTCTCTCTCCCTCTCTCTCTCTCCCTCTCTCTCTCTCCCTCTCTCTCTCTCTCTCTCTCTCTCTCTCTCTCTCCCTCTCCCTTTTCTCACCTGCTGAGCTCACATATTAACCACATCTGAAGCCATTAGGAGCTTTATTCACAGAGATTATAAAATATGTCTTTATCTTTTTAATACTGCTTAGAAATTCTGTTTATTACTGTTCATCACAGGTTATTACTGTTAATAACAACTTACTTTTATTAGTATTAGTATTTCTATTAGTACCAGTGTTTGAATATTACCTTTAAATACTGCTAATTTACTGGTGTATTGTTTATTACACTTTAATATTGTTTATTACTGTTTATTTGCTGTTTATTACTCTTTCATACTGTTATTAATGTTTATTACTGTTTATTACACTTTAATACTGGTATTATTGTTTATTACTGTTTAATTAATGTTTATTAATGTTTATTACTGTTTAATTAATGTTTATTAATGTTTATTACTATTTATTACTCTTTAATGCAGTTATTACTGTTTAATGATGTGTATTAATGTTTATTGCTCTTTAATACTGTTATTAATTAAGTTTATTAATGTTTATTTCTGTGTAATTTTGAGTTTACTGACTATTTGGTTTAACTTCCATGTAAACATCCTACAGTTTAGTTTGAGATCAGGACTGAAGCAAAAACAATACAGCATTAAAATAAATGCGGCACTAACAAGACAAAAACTTCCTTACTTTTTGTTTTAAACATCACAGCTTCCTTGAGACAAATCTGTTTTTTGATTTCTTTATTATTCTTTTTATTATTTATTAAAAAATTACACCCGGACATCGTTGAGCGATTCTATATTTCCGAGATCTCGCAGCTCCACGAAGCGGACAGGTTTATTTTTGAAGGTTAGAGCATTACGGTGGTAATAAGACTGCGTGGAAGTTTCACATGTTCCCTGATTCTCTGCTCCATCGCTCTTCCACTTTTCACCTTTCTCTTTTGTTCCATCAATTTCTCCTCCTGATGAATTCTCTTTATCGCTGCAGGACTGAGTGATCACACAGCCTGAGATTGACCGTGTTGCCGTTAGCACAGTGTGAAACTGACTGACACCAATGTGAAATGAGAAAACAGCCAAAAGTGGAAATTAGCAAATCAACCGCTTTGTGTCATATTCAGCAGCTGTAGAGAAAAAAAAACCAGATTATATCACCGGGGAGGGAAATATTATCTGAGGCGAAAATACTCGCTCATGTGCCAGACTATCAGGATTCCTAAGCTTAATTATATTACAGCTAAGAAGCAGAACGGAGAGTCGGGTCCAAACGTCTGAAGGACTCTTTAGTGTCTTACTCCGATGTGATCATTAGATCCTCGAGAAACGAGCGATTCGTAAAGGAAGCTGGATTAAAAAGGCTTTAAAACGTTACAGAGAAAAATAAATATCATTAAAAGTTTAAAAGATTAAAACAAGACAGATTTAACTGTGAGCTTTAGGGGTAATTTGCTGTGAGGGGTATCTACAGCTGTGGGTGTGTTTAGTGATGTGTTGTTGTTTTTTTTTTTAAATTTGGGGTATTTCTGAATTCTGAGGTTGGGACAATTTGCAATTAAGGGGGGTATTTAACATCGGAGGGTTTTGTAGATGTCAGGGTTTCACAGTTGAGGGGTATTAGGTTTGTTTTTTAATATATATTTATTTATTTAATTGTTTTTTAGTTGAGGTGGCATTTGGCTATGTTGTGTTTTTGTATTTTTTTTTCAGTTGCCCTCTCAAGTGCTAAAGGTTAAGTGGGTGAAAAGGGTATTTTTGTTGGAGGGGTATTTAGATAAATATAAGTGTATTTCTGTTCCAGGGGGTATTTAGCTTTGAGTGTCATTGTGCTTAGGAGGGTGTTTATAGTGTAGAGCTTCAATATTCACATGCTGATTAAAAAAATCAAATACATCAAATATGTATTAAGGCTGTGATGCAATAACCTGTAATAAGCTTTAATGTACAGTAATAAGCTGTAATAACCCTTAATGTATGGTAATAACCTTTAATAACATTTTATAACCTGGTAAAGGCATGCAGTAACTTGTAATAATCTGTAATAAGCTTTAATGTACAGTATTAACCTGTAATAACCCTTAATGTATGGTAATAACCTGTAATAACATTTTATAACCTGAAAAAGGCATGCAATAACTTTTAATAAACTGTAATAAGCTTCAATGTACAGTAATAACTTGTATTAAGCTTTAATGTACAGTACATTAATAACCTGTAATAACCCTTAATGTACAGTATTAGCCTGTAATAACACTTTATAACTTGAAATAAATATGTAATAACCTGTAACAACCTGTTATAATTCTTAAGAAACTGAAATAAACCTGTAATACCTCTTAGATGTAAGAAAATGTAATATTGTGTAAGAACTTAATTCTGAGTGAGGATAAAAGTTTCATTTTCAACTTTTTCAACATCAACTTACCTGCTGATGACCGAGCTGAGCTCCTCCAGACGCCGTGAGTCGTTAGCGTTCTCCAGCCTCGACAGAGCCTCCATCCTCTTCATGATGACCTCCAACATGTCACTGATTTTCCTCAGGACACCTCGAGACTCCACGCCTCCAAACACTACACACACACACACACACAGTGTTGTGTTGAATTTTATGTCATTTATTTGATTGAATTGAAAAACCTGTTCATTCCTAATGTCACCACACACACGTACCCATTAACGCTGCACTGAACGTTGAGTTTGTTCAGGCGCTTTTCCCACTTATCTATTATTTGTTTAACACACACGCTGAAAAAGGTCAGTCTGCCTGTGTTCTGTACGTTCAGTGAAGCGCTAATGTGTGTGTTTCACTCCCATAATGCGCTGTGTTTTGTAGCCTTGGCTTAATTACCTCCCTCTGCGCTCATTAAAGCTTCTGTAAGTGAGCTGAAATAAAACTGATTTATACGTCGCTCCCTAATTAAGATCTGAAATTACATAATGGTCAGATCAGAGTTTACTCGCATACAAGCTGACTGCAGGCTCCACAAACCTGCCAGGGGTTTGTGCTAAATATTGAGCAGAAACGAGAGCAAGAAGGAGTTTTCCAGACGTTCCACAAGATTAGACGTGATTATAAAAGGATAATAAGTATGTTGTGTCATTCCCCAATTTAATAAATAAAGTACTGCTGTGGTGTTAGAGGAATAAAACACTTTGGGATGAGCGGCTACAGGAAATTAATTAACACATAACTCCGCTTCATCACAACAATGGTTTTTATATGGTGTTTTATTTGGTTTATTTTATTTGGTGTGTGTAACATTGTTTGTTGGTGTGTGTTAATGTGTGTTAGTGGTGTGGGTGTTGGTGGTGTGTGTTGGTGGTGTCTGTTGGTGTTGTGTGTTGGTGGTGTGTGTGTTGGTTTTATGTGTTGGTGGTGTCTGTTGGTGTTGTGTGTTGGTGTTGTGTGTTGGTTTTGTGTGTTGGTGGTGTGTGTTGGTATTGTGTGTTGGTGTTGGTTTTGTGTGTTTGTGGTGTGTGTGTTGGTTTTGTGTGTTGGTATTGTGTGTTGGTGTTGGTTTTGTGTGTTGGGTGTGTTTCTGTTGGTTTTGTGCGTTGGTTTTGTGTGTTGGATTTGTGTGTTGGTATTGTGTGTTGATGGTGTGTGTGTTGGTTTTGTGTGTTGGTGTTGTGTGTTGTTGTTGTGTTGGTGTTGTGTGTTGGTGTTGTGTGTTGTAGCCGCTGGATGTTCAGCTTTAACCTTTACGCTGTAATAGAGTGCAGAGCGACTCGGCTCATGAGATGGAGGAGAACAAATGATGTTGACGTTCTCGTCTCTCGGCAAGACGGAGCCAATTACACGAATCCACGGAGAGGCCGAGGTGATGTTATTGCATTCACCTGCTAAATTAAAGAGGGCCGAGAGAGAGAGAGAGAGAGAGAGAGAGAGAGAGAGAGAGAGAGAGAGAGAGAGAGAGAGAGAGAGAGAGAGAAGGAATAAAACATGGATTGTGTGTGTTGGTGGTGTGTGTTAGTGGTGAGATGAAAAAGAGATGGAGAAAGAACAACGGAGGAAGAGTAAATAAGTGAATAAGTGGATGAGTGAATGAGAGAATGAGTGGATGAGTGGATTAGTGGATGAGTGGATGGGTGGATAAGCAGTGTTAAACCGGGACAGAGAGCAAGACTGAAGAGTAAGATGGAGAAACATATAGGAAGAAAAATAGAAAGAGTGATGAATGAAATGGGATGAAGAGAAAGAGAAGGGGAGACAGGGAACAGATGGAGCAAGAAATTAGAAGAAAATGAGTGAAAAGGTGTGAAAGGAAAAAAGAAAGAAAAGCATAAATAAGGAATGGAGAGAGAGAGAGGGAGAGAGCGAGAGAGAAAGAGAGCGAGAGAGAGAGAGAGAGAGAGAGAGAGAGAGAGAGAGAGAGAGATTTATATTTCTTACCTTAATTCAACTTCTATCCTTCTCCAGAGAAGTTATGAAGGTCATCATTTCATCACTCCATCTCTACCCCTCCCTCTCTCTCTCTCTCTCTCTCTCTCTCTCTCTCTCAGTATCTCAGTGGTCTTTAAGTGGTGGATTGCACTTGAATCGGCTCACACTGAGTCTTTATTAAATATTACTCTGTGTGTGTGTGTGTGTGTGTGTGTGTGTGTGTGTGTGTGTGTGTGTGTGTGTGTGTGTGTGTGTGTGTGAGTGTGTGTGTGAGAGTGTGTGTGAGAGTGTGTGTGTGTGTGTGTGAGAGTGTGTGTGTGTGTGTGAGTGTGTGTGTGAGTGTGTGTGTGAGTGTGTGTGTGTGAGTGTGAGTGTGAGTGTGTTTGAGTGTGTGTGTGTGTG
>NC_083463.1:31875639-31885639 GCF_030014155.1 Tachysurus vachellii | reverse complement strand
TCTCTCTCTCTCTCTCTCTGTCTCTCCCTCTCTCTCTCTTAATAGTTAAATAGTGTAAAAAAGGTAACCCATAACTAGTCTATCTACTTAGCTTGCTGACAAGCTTTGCTAATGTTACACACATATACTCTTGTATATGCTACACAAAATAGCAGTAGCACGACAGGAAAAACACAAGGGGAAGGATAAGATACAAGAGAGATTAACAAATTTTCCTGACTCTGGGTCTGAATTGATTAATTCCCGTTGGCAGGTTCCTGA
Source organism: Tachysurus vachellii (assembly GCF_030014155.1). Lineage (NCBI taxonomy): Eukaryota > Metazoa > Chordata > Actinopteri > Siluriformes > Bagridae > Tachysurus > Tachysurus vachellii. The sequence continues at coordinate 31,885,378 of NC_083463.1, read as the reverse complement.
TAATTTTAGGGAGTTACAAAAGGGAGATGTTGCTTTACAACCCTTGTTTGCAAAAGTGTGTGAAGTGGATGGTAAGCCAGTTGGGGTACCAAAGTTTGGGGGGGACCGGTACATTTTAAAGAACAATCTTTTGTACCTGGCTGACATAGAGAGTCCTAGATTAGTGGTACCCAAAGTGCTGCATCAAATAATTTTACATTTGGGGCATACCATCCCTTGGTCAGGGCACTTAGGCCAACAGAAAACTTATGAGCGTGTCAGTCAACGGTTTTATTGGCCAAAAATGTACCATGATGTGCAAGAATACTGTAAAACTTGTTCTGAATGTCAAATGGTAGCACCTGTTCGAAGAGCTGATAGAAGTTATCTGCAGCCTTTGCCCATTATCGGAACTCCATTTGATCGTATAGGTATGGATATAATAGGTCCTTTGGTAAAGAGTAGTTTGGGTCACAGATTCGCATTGGTGATCTGTGACTATGCTACCCGATATCCAGAGGTCTACCCCTTGCGTTCAGTCCAAGTAAAACACATTGTGAGATGTTTGGTTGACTTGATTTCACGGGTTGGAGTCCCATCCGAAATTATCACGGATCAGGGGACAAACTTTATGGCTAAAGTGATGAAGCTGTTGTATAAACATCTAGGCATTAAAGGAATCAGAACTACACCATTTCACCCTCAAACAGATGGTCTTGTAGAACGGTTTAATGCCACGTTGAAAAACATGCTTAAGAAGTTTGTTGATGAGTCTGGGCAAGATTGGGATAAATGGATACCGTTTCTTCTTTTTGCCTATAGAGAGGTCCCTCAGTGTTCAACCGGTTTCTCACCTTTTGAACTTTTGTTTGGCAGGCAAGTTCGTGGCCCCCTGGACGTGCTCAAGGAAGGGTGGATAGCAGAGGAACCAGCCCAGTGCAGTATTGCTTCATATATCTTACAGATGCGGGACAAGTTGGAGAACTTTAGGACTCTGGCTAAAGAAAACCTAGCTGCTGCCCAGCAAAGACAAAAGGTCTGGTACGACGCACATGCCAGGGAAAGGGATTTCAAACCAGGACAGAAAGTTCTACTACTATTACCATCAGGTACCAGCAAGTTGTTGGCCAAATGGCAGGGTCCATATGTTGTGACCAGAAAACTGGGTCTGGTAACCTATGAGATTTTGTGTCCAGAAAGAAAACAGCCTAAACAGGTTTTACATGTTAATCTTCTGAGAGAATTTAAGGAGAATATGTCTGATCTCCAAGGTCCCATGAAGGTTAAAGACCAAGAGATGATGGTGAGAACCGTAGTGGAGGAAGAGGATGAACCAGATATGGATCCAGTTCGGTCAATACAGGATGCCCCAGAATGTTGTTCACATTTGAATAACCAACAACAACAGCAGCTAGCTGAGGTACTTCAATCTTTTCCATCTCTCTTCCAGGAAAGACCGGGTCGGACCGAGATTCTCACACATAATATCATCCTGAAAGACACTACCCCTATACGACAGAAATCTTATCGAGTCCCGGAGAAGATGGTAGAACAGTTAAAGACTGAGATCAAGACCATGTTGGAAATGGGGATTATAGAACCATCGAAAAGTGAGTGGTCAAGTCCCATACTACTGGTCCCTAAAAAGGACGGAGGAGTTAGGTTTTGCACTGACTTCAGAAAACTAAATAGTGTATCATGCTTCGATTCATATCCGATGCCTCGTATTGACGAGTTGATTGAGAGACTGGGTAATGCATCCTTTATGACTACATTAGATCTGTGTAAAGGTTACTGGCAGGTGCCCCTTAGTCCCTCGTGCAAGCCCTACACCGCCTTTAGATCTCCCTCAGGGCTATACCAGTATACGGTTATGCCGTTTGGATTACATGGAGCACCGGCCACTTTTCAAAGATTGATGGATCGTGCTCTTGCGGGTTGTGACCAGTATGCAGCTGCATACCTTGATGATGTGGTGATATACAGTGGGTCCTGGCAAGAACATCTACGGCATCTTGTGGACATTCTACAGCGGCTTCAGGAAGCGGGGCTCACCATTAACACCACAAAATGTTCATGGGCTCAGACAGAGGTGAGATACTTGGGTTATTTACTAGGGCATGGAGAGATCAGGCCACAAGTGGAAAAGCTTAAGGCTATCCAAAACATTACTCGTCCTCAAACTAAAAAGCAGGTGAGATCTTTTCTCGGGTTAATCGGCTGGTACCGCCGATTTATTCCCCACTTTGCATCACTGGCTACACCTCTGACTGATCTAACCAAGAAGAGTCCTGCTAAATTTTGTTGGCCCAAGGAATGTGAAGAAGCATTCAATGCACTTAAGGACCAGCTATGCCATGAACCAGTGTTACAGAGCCCTAATTTCACTAAGCGATTTATTGTACAGGTGGACGCTTCTGATGTTGGCTTGGGAGCAGTGCTAGTCCAAGGAGAGGCTCATGAGGAGAGACCAGTCCTATTTCTGAGCAGAAAACTCTTTGAAAGAGAGCGAAAATACTCAACAATTGAGAAGGAAGGCCTTGCCATTAAGTGGGCTGTGGACTCCCTGCGGTATTACTTGCTTGGACGTGAATTCACGTTACGGACTGATCACCGTGCCCTGAAATGGATGCAAACCATGCAGAATGGTAATTCAAGGATACTGCGCTGGTGTCTGGCTCTGCAGCCCTATGTGTTTACAATTGAGCACTGTCCGGGTAAGAGAAATTTTGTTGCCGATTATTTATCCCGTATGCCCAATTTAAATCATCCAGAGGGAGAGGAAGGGAGAAAACAAAATGTGATGTGGCACACACAGTTCAGATTAAATAAAGACACAATACAGTTTGGTACGTTCTTTATTTTGTGTTTGTTTTACTTTTGAAGCAGGCACATGAAAGGTGCACATTCCATGGTGACTGCTAGCAACATCCAAAGTAAGGCAAAATCAATAAATGTTTGTGTATTAATGTGAATGTTTGTCTTACCGATTCAGGAAAGGCCTAATAGGGAGTGGCCCGCGAACAGGAAGCCAGTTTTATAGCATCCTGAAGGGGAGGAGACACCTGATCAAGCATGCAAGGATTACAAATGTCTTGTATGTAGATATTTTGGTGATTTGTTAAAGGATAATGCCTTTGATTACAGGTAGATTCTATTTTGGTGTACCTGGTAAAGTGATCAGATCTGTGAAGTGTAAAATAAGGTTGATTAACAAATGGAGTGTTATGATTGGTCCGTTTGAATATGAAGGGAGGGGACCAGGTTGATAAAGACAAAGGAAATGTTGCAGAGGGTGAGGGGTGTTTGTTGGAACAGTAGCCAACAATTTAGTTATTCCCTTTTGTGTTTTGTTGAGTGAGTTGTACTTTGAATAGTTTTTTATTTTTATTTTTTTATTAATTTATTTTTGTTAAATTTTGATTTTCAATGGAGATTTTGCTTTGGCTTCATTCACACCTGTTTGAAAATGGTGGCTCATGGAAATAAAAAGACACTTTCTCGGATTTTTTCAGAGTTTTGCCATTTCTTTTACTGCTAGTTAGCCCCTGCACCGACCATCTTACCACATCACATACTCTTTCAGTGTTCTTGTTTTTTTGTTCTTTTGTGTTTACTGTTGTTTACTCAATGTTTTCCCTTGCTAGCTAGCCTTTGTGTGTTTAGCATGTAACACAAAGCATCTCCTGAGTGACCTACAGCTGAATAGAACACTAGATGTGTGCAGTTTGGGATGAAACCGCACTCTGAGAACACAGCTTTTTTTTAATGTGAGCGTACAGCACCAGTTAGCACACTAGCTCACTCTCAGTGAGCGGTTGTGGATTATAAAAATGCAAATGTGCACCAAATAATTACGAATGTGAGCTTTCAACCTTTAGCACTTGATCAGTTTGATGAGTTTTGCACTTTTAGAGGCTACAGTTGATCATCAGCCATGTTAGCTGCCAGCTATGGGCACGGATTAGCATTAAAGGGTTAGTCTTTAGATTTTCATCAGTTCAAGCAGCTTTGCTCTTTTACAAACCCTGTTTTCAGCTTTTCAGATCATCATCAGTTACGTTAGTGAGCGGTTGTGAGGAGAATTAGTGGTTAGAGTCTTTGCCGTTTTATCACATCGAACAGATCGGCTCGATGGAAACACCTCGAAGCAGAACGCTCTCGCGGTACAGGAGCTAAAAGTGGATGCTTCACGCCTCTGTCGTCTTTATCAACTTATTGCAACGGGGTACGGATAATGAATTCACAAAGAGTCGTAGGCTCATCAGCTCTCGAGTAGAAAGAATAAACCTTGATTAGAAATAAAGAAAAAGCAAACAGAGAGGCAGAGAGAGAGAGAGGCAGAGGGAGGCAGAGAGAGAGAGAGCAAACCGGAATATTCTACATCTGTATGTTCATCCAAACACCTCAAGAAACCCCGAGGCCATAATTGTCATGCGGCGTCCCTCACCGGGATACGGATACGGAAGGAGACAGACCCGTACGCAGGATAGCTTCAAATGATAGGGGTTTAATACATAAGGAAGACACCACACAAAGGGCTAAACGTAACTAGACACTTAACATAGACTAATGAACCCGCGCTGCCATCGGCTTACATATATACACTCACAAGTCAATCACATGATGGGGAACAGGTGTGGAGACAGGGAGGAGCAGACGAAGGGGGGCAGACACGTGACAATAAAAACAACAACCGCACGTGTCCAAAGCTCCGCGCTGATCCCTGACAATAATACAGATAATATGCAATGCCACTGTTTTTTTTCTTATGAAATCCATTCGGTTAAATTAATTTATCCATCCAGAAAAAGGTCTCTTTTAAAAAGGTCACACCAGTCCAGCTGGCCTTCTGCAAGCTTTTAAACTTTGCCAGCGAGAAAAGGTCCAAAGGCCTCGAAGACGGAGCAACAGGATGCAAAGTCGTAGTGAAAGGATCAGAACAGCGGCTCGAGCAAAGCCCTGACTCGATTAAATCCGAATAAAAGGCGTATGATTAAGTGGCATTATACTGTAGCCGCTCTGGAGTCAGGGGTTGATGTTAATGCACCGTTAGCGTTGCCATAGCAACAGCTCATTCACAGGGACTTGAAGTACGGCAGATGTACACACGAATGAATGAAGTTTTCTGTAATAAGGAGGTTTTTATTTGTTATTTATGGAAGGAGTCTCCAGTAACAGTCAGATGAGAACCATGCAGGTTCTTAAAGAGAGAGAAAAAAGAAAGGATGGTGGAGGGAGAAATGAAGGCTACAACTATGTTATTACAGCTGTTCTAACATGGGAATGAACTGGAACTAGTTTCTTTAAAAAAAAAACTGTAAAAAGTATGATGCTCTTTAATAAATATAAAAAAAAAACCTAATCCTTGTTGTGAAAATTGCTGTTGTATTAGAGGAATAAAAGATACGGGTATGATCACAGATAGGGGGGTGAATACTTATGAAAGCCTCAGGCTTAACAGACGAATAAACGAAATAGACGGGGAACTGAATGTCCTTGGAGAATCTCATTCAAAGACATGTTGTTGTCGGAGGATTTTCAGTGCTCAGGATTATAAACCTCTCTGAGGGGACGGAATTGATTACGTTTGGGTTTAGAGAACCTCTGGACACTTCAAGGTCGGGTCCCAGGCCACTGAATGTCATCATGATCATCATTGTCATCATCATCATCATCATACATTGGAGTCATTTTGTGATCAGGATTTTTTCCACACTGTAGTGGTTTTGCTGGAGTTCACCCAGTACTAATAACACGTCGACCTTCAGCCTTTAACAGAGCTGAGTCCTGCATCTACAGTCAGATGATAGATTTTTTTTTCTTCTATCGTACACTGTGTTAATTCTATGTTTTTATAAAACCATTCAAATATTCATCCGGTGGCATAAAGGATAATTCTATACAAATTCTACATTTTGAGATATTGTACTTCTCAAATCTAAGCAGCCTCTGGTTCCTGAGCTCGGACGTGACGGTCACCTTCATCCTGTTGGATTTCATCCAGAAATTAAATCTGTTCATGTGCTGGTTTCAGAGCTAATGCAATAAAATTCCTGAGAACATTCATCCACTCGTTCTCACACACGATTAGACACAAGGAAACAAATACCATCCTAAAAACACATAACACCACATCACTCAACATCAGCTCAGTGAGACTCATCATAGGAAGAGTCTGATTAAGTAGAAGATCAGACAGTCAGCAGAACTTTTCTGATGTTTTCATAATGTCCATTAAAATTCCCTTCCCTTCCCTTCTCTTCTCTTCCCTTCTCTTCCCTTCTCTTCCCTTCCCTTCTCTTCTCTTCTCTGCTCTTCTCTTCCCTTCCCTTCCCTTCCTTTCCCTTCTCTTCCCTTCCCTTCTCTTCTCTTCTCTTCTCTTCCCTTCCCTTCCTTTCCCTTCTCTTCCCTTCTCTTCTCTTCTCTTCTCTTCTCTTCTCTTCCCTTCCCTTCCCTTCCCTTCCTTCCTTCCTTTCTCTTCTCTTCCCTTTCCTTCCCTTTCCTTCCCTTCTCTTCTCTTCTCTTCTCTTCTCTTCTCTTCTCTTCCCTTCCTTCCTTCCTTCCTTCCTTCCTTCCTTCCTTCCTTTCTCTTCTCTTCTCTTCTCTTCTCTTCTCTTCTCTTCTCTTCTCTTCTCTTCTCTTCTCTTCTCTTCCCTTCCTTTCCCTTCTCTTCTCTTCTCTTCTCTTCTCTTCTCTTCTCCTCCCTTCCCTTCCTTTCCCTTCCACTCATTCAGGTTTTTGCTTTCTGTATTTCCTTTTTACAGCCTCCTCCCTGTGGACTCTCCATAAATCACACCGCAGCACTCCTAACTTTATCTTACAGCTCGGTGATCAAACTCTCAGAAGAACACGAGGCTGCTGACCACAAATAAACCAGACACTGCTCTATTTTTGGTTAAGCAGCACTGTACACTTTTCCTTTTCACAGCCGCTCTCTCTCTCTCTCTCTCTCTCTCTCTGCTTATAACCACAATGTGAATCTAGCTGCTAAGGGATTTTAGAGACGTGAACAACAAAAGCAGTAAGGTTTTTGTTTTAAATACAATTAAAAACAATTATATATTGTTTAGAACACTTGTGGTAATTATATATCATTAAATCATTATGTACGTTCTGAGCCACTTTACGTTCCGAGATTGTATTCACCGTCTGAGTCGTAATTTCGAGCAGGAAAACGCTTAGGTCTTAGGTTCTGAGTTAGAGGCGCGTCGGTGACATTAAAAATGGTGAAATCAACAGATACAACGCCTGAAGTTGAGAGTAAATTAGGTTATGGGAGGGTCGTGTTCATCCGCGGTGAAGAAGGAGAACCATAGAACAGTGAGTCGTCGTGTATCTGAGGAGCTGTGACAGTGTTGGGATGTATAGATGGAGGAGGATGCGGAGGGATTTAAAGGTCAGAAGAAGGATTTTGTACCACTACAGGTAGCCAGGACTCCAGCGGCTGAGTTTGAATGTATTGTAGTCTGGTTATTGGATCTCAGCCCAGTATAAAGGGCATGTAGGACGATGATGGTCAGGGTAGGAGGAGCATGTTAGTCTGAATGCTTGGTATGTCAGAGCTCCACCGGATTAAAAGCTGCAAAAGCAGATGATCCAGAACAAAAAAAAAAAAACTATTCTAAACTAAATCACAGCTCTTTTTAGTGTTTCCACAGGTGAGATGAGTAGATCTTAGTGGCGGTGCTCGGAGGAGGAGATCTACAACTTTCATTTCCTCTCCAGCTTTTATGACATTTTATTTTTTTATTATTGAAGTGCCAGGAAAGGTGGCAAGTCCCGTGTGCTTTCAGCGGTAGGAAGGGGAAACGAATCACTGTCTCCAATAGACTGCCAGCTGCAGAAGATCACAGGCTCTGTGGTCTCAGAGGGGGTGTTGGTTGTGGTGGTGGTTGTGCCGGTAGTGGTGCTGGAGGTGGTGGTGCTGGTGGTGGTGGTGCTGGTTCGGGTGCTGGTGATTGTGGTGCTGGTGGTTGTGCTGGCGGTGCTAGTAGTGGTGCTGTTGGTGGTGGTGTTGGTGGTGCTGCTGGTATCGGTGGTTGTGGTGGGGTTTCAGTGTTGTGGTCGAGTTGCTCATTATCAGTTCCATTTGTAAATGTCAGGCTATTTCTGACTCTCTGGACCGGGGTCCTTTGTCGACTAATAACGCCTAATTAGCGTCTGATGTTGTGCATTTGTGCTTAAGGTGATGACGGGAAGAAGAAGGTGTTGCCATAGAGATTCAAAACACAGATGAAGAGGAGAGAAAACTGGTCTCTTGAATTGTGTTAATTCACAAATTGAAATCTGTTTGGAGTTTACAGTTACACAGCGCTGTTAAATAAATGTGCTGATTAATTTCCTCTTACACCGGTTTGTACTAAAGTTCTAACATGTTAATGTTTCTATAGCAACAATGGATAACAAGTAAAATATGACATTTGCTCTCTAATAAAAAAAAAAAAGTTTGACACCTAGCTAACTCAATAGCTGCCCTCAAGTTAGCTAGCCATCAATTACTATGCTTTAACTTAGTTAGACTAACTAGCGCTCAATAGCTAACCCTCAAGTTAGCTAAGCTGTTAGCTAACCCTCAAATTAACTAGCAATCAATAGCTAACCCTCAAGTAGCTAAGCTGTTAGCTAACCCTCAAATTAACTAGCAATCAATAGCTAACCCTCAAGTTAGCTAAGCTGTTAGCTAACCCTCAAATGAACTAGCAATCAATAGCTAGCTCTCGTGTAAGACAGCTAGCTGTTTGGATTGAATGATTATTACGTTTTAATGAAGCATTATGAATAAGAATAAGATAAACTTGACACTTGTGCTTAGTAAAAGGGAGCAGATTTATCCGAACACCTTAGCAGCTGCTCGTCTCTGAACAGAACACAGTCTGGGCTTCGATTCGATAAGAGTTTGATATTTATTCATTCGTCTTCTGAAACAAACACCAGGTATCATCTGATTTAATTAAAGAAGCCGTGTTCCTGTGTGTTCAGAGCTATAATCTTCATCCCGTCCTCCTCCTCCTCACTGTGACCAGCACTGAAGCACTCTCGCTGCTATCGATCACAGAGGGATCAGTAAAGAAGCTCTCACGCTATAAAGGACAAAGACGAAGACGACGGGGCGTCTAGATTCTGTTTCATCTCCGCTCTAATGCACCGCTGTCACAGGCAAACAAAACAGGATGCTGTTCATTGTGAGAAATGATGGAAAGGATGAAGCCTTTACTAAAACTTACAATAAGTACAGCAGGGAAGCGTATCGTCATCCGCATCACTACTGATTTAACACGCTGTAATTTAACCGACACCAAAACTGTGTTAATGTCAGGATCCAAACTCGCCACTTGACTTTATACTCCATCATGAAGGCGCTCCAGATAATTATCAACAATTTATTAGTTTTAAACAGTTTATAGTTCTGTCCAATGTTGTGGAACCTTTATGACCCGTTTCTTCCTGTTCCTGTCGATCCCTCACCGGCGACACTGGAGACTCCTTCCGTAAATATTTATCAATAATCGCATTCACACGTTTTTTTTTTTTTTTATCTGTTTATGTGACCTGTCTATTGTGGACGATTGGGAACCGGCTGTTGCTATGGCGACAATAAGGAATCAGAGTGAGTACATGAATATAAACCCGATCTACAGTCAGAGCTGCTGTTAGAGAGAATTAGTCAACACCTGAACACCAATCGGAGTCCGGAACTCAGCAGCGTCTCAGGTGTAGATTTAAGATCGTGTTGTCTTTTAACTCAAAACACACTCTC
>NC_083463.1:31868139-31870639 GCF_030014155.1 Tachysurus vachellii | reverse complement strand
AATAAAGGGGAAATAAACGTAAAGGTTAAATTAAAATATATGAATATTAAATTAATTAGTGCATTTATTAGTCAATATATTACAATTGGAGAGTATTGTGTAAAAAAAAAAAAAAAAAAGGTAATACAGTGTAAAATATTAGGATGTTTTATATCCTATATATTTTGCAAGACATAAACAACAGGTTAGTGGGCGTGGCCTAACATTCTAATGAGCACACTTGATTGACAGCACTCTTTCTGCGATTAGCTTTCCCTCATTAGTTTGGCTTTTACTTGCAAGTTGGTTTTCACTCCTGGCGTGAGATTTACACACTTGTTCACTAGCTCACTCTCTCAACTAGTTTTTACTCACAGGATTTTTTTTTTTTCTCTTAAGGTTAGCATTAACTTATTAGCATTAACTTATTACTTATTAGCTAGCTTTTGTTCACTTAAACGTTTTCACGTTTGTAGATTTTCTTTGCTAGTAAGTTCACTCTAGTTCACTTTACTTTTTATTTGTTTGTTTTTGTTTTATTAGGTAACTTTAATAATTGCCTAATTCCTTCTTTACCTTTTTTTTTTTTTAGCCTTTTGATAGTTTAGCACTCTTGCTAAGTTGTTTTCACTTGTTAGGTGTTAGCTTTCACACATTAGCATGCTTTTTCTCCTTTGCCTAAATTGTGCTAATAAGTTAGCTTTTGTTTGTTAAACTTCATAATCCACATCTGCTTGCTATTTCCTCTAGATATGCTAGTTTGTTATCATGTGATTTTTTTAGCTAGTTAGCTTCCTCTCATGTAGCTCTCATGCTAATTGGTTTTCACTTGACATCAGTTGATTTTTTATTCTTCTGACCAATCAGATTACAGCTCATGAAGCAAACAGGAGTAACAAACATGGAGGACGAAGTGATCTCTGTGTAGTTAGTGTGTGTGTGTGTGTGTGTGTGTGTGTGTGTGTGTGTTCTAAATGTCAGAAACAAATATACATAACTGCAATAAATCTCTTCTTCTGAAAAGAGACACTGTGATCACATTCATTTATGTCTGGTTAAGAGGTGAAAACACACACACACACACACACACACACACACACAAACTGCAGCGCTGATGCGTCGAGGCAGTTTATTATAGCGCACACTCTGCATATATAAAAACACACTGCAGCTCTGTTCAAGTCGTAAATCATAATTTAGCAGTGTGTGCTGTCAGATGCACTTCATTCTGTTTGTGTGTGTTTTCGTGTGTGTGTGTGTGTGTGTGTGTGTGTGTGTGTGTGTGTGTGTGTGAGGAACAATATGTCAGTACATTTGCATACACAGATGCTGACAGTAACTGAAGCTCACTGTGATAAAGAAGTCTCCTCTAAGCTCACGTGTGTGTGTGTGTGTGTGTGTGTGTGTGTGTGTGTGTGTGTGTGTGTGTGTGTGTGTGTGTGTGTGTGTGTTAAAATCTAAGCAGATGGGAAAGCATTGTTTTCCTGACATCGTCACATATATTACTTTACACTCTATTAGCTATGACGAGCACACACACGCACACACACACACACACACACACACACACACACACAGACACACACAAAAGCACTTTTTTCTCACATTACACATTTCATCATCTATAAATTACCATGATCAATGGCCCATGTGTTTCTCTTTGCTCAAAAGTATTGGCACCCTTCTAACACTTAATAAACTTTACAAAGTGATGAACGCAAAATTCACTGATTCAAGCGGCACAACTCTCAATTTCTGACACAATCGTTCACTGAATCAAGAGGAAACATTATCAAATTTTGAATAAGTCAAAGATTTTATTAATTATAGAATTATTAAACACACACATACACTATCAGAGAAGCGTGTATCTTGAGAAGGCAGGAGGACACACACACTCTTCTGTAGTTAATGACCCAGCAGACACCTTTTCAGGCTGCAGCACACAAGCAGCTAATTAATCAAGTCCACACACACACACACACACACACACACACACACACACACAACACGTGGCAGTCAGCCAGTCTACCCTAACCTTTAACCCCTCAAAAATACACACACACGTGCTAAAAACACAATTTTCACTGTAAAACATTCCTCTTACTTGGAGCTGATGCTGTGGCTATAATGCTAATGTGGCTAACAAATAATAGAAGTCTATAGCTACCGGATTAGCATGTTGTACTTGTAAGTAATCATAGTGGCATCTCTCTAATGGACTGAGCTTCAGGCTTCAAGTACTAATCATTTTTAATTAAATCAGAATTTAATTAACTCTTATTTTCAGAGAGTCAATTCATTTGAATCTGTCCCATTGAATCAAATGATTCATTGTGAGTTAATGCATTCAAAGGTGTGATCTGATCATGCTGCCATCTGAAACAGACAGCAAACAGCTTGATTCATTAACTTAAAATATGTGAATGTTAGTTTTGGCCTAAGTGAGACTCTGAGTCAAGAGAAGGAGATCGTGATTCTGAGTCAAATTAGTCACTGACTCGTGACCCATAATGTTGAT
>NC_083463.1:31845639-31863139 GCF_030014155.1 Tachysurus vachellii | reverse complement strand
GTTTTTGTCCTGTTTTAGCGTCGTTCAGCTTCTCGAAGAAGGTGTTAGATTCAGAAACAGAATTTATTTGGTTGTTACTCTGATAGATTCCCCACTGAGCCTCAGACACCTTAAAGCTCTACACGAGTGTGAAATGACGCAGCAACCTGCTGCAGCAGCAAATGCAAGTCCAGAGCCAGAATCTCCACAGCTGTGTGAGACACCTCGGGGACGGTGGCGATGTCACCCCGGCGAACGCCACGCTTCAGATCGCCCTCGGCATCATGGGAAATCCGTGCTCAGCCACTCACAGGACCGGCATCTGCTTTCACATAATCCGGGTCTGTGCAAGGACATGGGACGAATCCCAGACGTCCCAAATTCTACAGTACCAATTATTCCCAATCATGTACACGCACACACACACACACACACTACAGAACGTACTCATCATTCACACCTCAACCATTGTGTTATATTTTCTACTCACTCATTAAAATGCTTTAAATGCGACTGCTTTTTTTTATTTATTTGTTTCAAATATTTTTTGCACACAACAAACTAAAGCAACATCAAACTCATCTTTATATTTGTTTAGCTTTATTTGTGTTTTGCTTTCGATATGTTTTTATTTTTGAAGTCACCTCTGAATGTGTCCCTTATTTGTTCCTAGCTTGACACAATGGTGAAGTTTTCCGTAAGGTGTTTTCCGTGTCTGCGCTTTGTAACTGACAGTTTTCTGACACGTTCAGGACAGAAGTGTGGATTCTTGGTACCGTGACAGAGGAACGAGAAGCTGGTGTCTGTTTTGTATAACCGTTTAAACACATGTAAGTATAAACGGATAAGAAGTAAAACGTGTCATTCATTAATGAATGAAATAATTGTCTTCGTTACACCACTGCATCGCTTAATAGACATTTCTATTCATTTTAAAGCTCTTTTATCAGCAGAAGCCAACAGAATATTTAAAGCTTTAAAATAAAGAAAGAAATAAAAGTATCTACAAACAATCTGGACAATCTGATATTTATAATCATTTGTTATACTCTCATAATGACAATAATCTAATTTCCCCACATTCAAGATATTCTTTGTGTGTTTGTTTACAGAGTTAATTCATAAAAAAAAAAAATCCAAGAGATTAATGGTGGAGAACTTTTTCTCTAGTTAACTAGAACTCTGATCATCTCTCCATCACTGCAAACCTCCAAGATCCACTGATGCACAAAATACACAATGAAGCACGAGGTGAGCTTCAGCACTACGGAAATACAGCATCACGATATTATATTAACATATTTTGAGAGTGCAGTCTAACAGTGAGCTGCCAGTTTATTAGGAACAGCTGATTAAGATCCTGGACCCAAATTAAGAGCTCTTTATTGCACTGATGCACGGGAGAACGGGGGTGCCAATACTTTATGCAGAGCAACAGATGGAGTCCAGTGAGTGATTCTACGCCTGTGTGGTACAATAGGTGTGCATCAGTGCATATTAATGCACGTGCTTCTTAATCTAGCGTCGGTCTATAGGTTCCTCTTTGTTGCACGCTTTGTGTGTGTGTGTGGGTGTGTGTGTGTGTGTGTGTGTGTGTTCGCTCACCTGAACGGTTTGATGCTCAGCAGGCATCTCCTCACCATTATTCCGAGCTGGTTCACCAAACCCTGAGATGAAATAATCCGGTAACGAATCCGCGAGCCGCGCCGGTGAATCCGGTAAGAGTGCGCGTGGAACGCATGCTGCACGCACGCACCTCTTTCCCAGTGAACAATCAAAACAATCAGGAAAAAAACACCACCCCGGCAGGCAGGTAACGCGTTTACGGTCCCGGTTCAGTGCATCATCTCCATCAGCTCTCAGCTTCTTTAACCGCGAGCCTTTTTTTTTTTTGTCGCGCTCAACGTACGTTCAACGTCTCGCGCTTTCCATTCATTGCGACAGAAAAATTAACAAACAACAACAAACTCCCAACTTTGCCGCGCAGATGCGTGATTAGTCCGAATTGCCTCAAAATCCAAATCTCATGCAAAACACCCCGCAGGACGCTGAGACGTTTGTCAGTGTTACAGACGATACGCGTGCGTTAGAGGGTAAGAGTCGCGTTGCGCAGCGGAAGGAAGCGCTCTGCGGTCTGCGCGTCGTTGAAGTTCCCCTGTGATAACTGAGCTGTCTAAAACGCACAAAGCAAAGCCACCGGACCCCCTGCGTGCACCAGGCAGGCGGAGAGTATGCTGGGTGCAACGGGACAAAATCGACTTCTCAATATGCACAGCGGGCTCCTAAGCGTCATGACGTTCCTTCCTGCGCTCTTCTTCACCGTGCAGGTGAGATGCTCCAGAACATCACGGACATTAGTCAGATTTTGCTAGAAGATCACACAACAGTGCTTTGAAGTGAAATACTATCATTCTGATCATAGACACAGGTTTGAACCCGCCTGCCAAGTGATATAAATGAGTTTTGGGTGTTTTTTCAATTCCAAATGTTTATACATAGACGCACGCACGCACGCACGCACACACACACACACACACACACACACACACACACACACACGCACGCACGCACGCACGCACACACACACACACACACACACACACACACAGAGAGAGAGAGCGAGAGTACTGTCTCTATACACATCACATATACATTCCATAAACATCATTATAGCCTAACCACATATAAATTTTTTTTTTCTGACCAAAGGCTGGAGCGATGTGCCAAAAGCATCATATCACAATACAAGATATGTTTTTGCAATTTGCAAAATAATTGTTTTTTTGTTGGTTTTTTTTAAATAAATAAATACATAAATGTTTGATTTTATGTTATTTGATCTCTAAAAATCTATAATCTAATAAAGACGATTATATATATATATATATATATATATATATATATATATATATATATATATATATATATATATATATATATGTTAGAATATGGAGATTAACAAATACAAAATGACCCAAAGATCAGTAGAAGGTCTGTCTACAGGACGTCATGAAGCGTAGTGAAGCTTTAGGAATTTTGACCCGCTCTATCCTGCATACACGTGTAATCTGCGTCTCGTCAGAAGTTCAGCGTTAATTTGCGCTCTGAAATTAAGCCCGCACGCCTGTTTGGTACAAATACATCTAATAATACTTTAATATACAGTCTGATATTTACACAAACACATATTTAACTGTGCGTCATGACCATATGTTCAGTCCATTTGTGTTTAAAATTTATACTTAACACTGTTGGGTTTTGTGGCTGATGTTCGGTTCTAACTTCTCTTACTTTCTCTTCTAACTTCTTAAGTCCAGCGATTCACTGATTAATTCACTTTAAATCACTTTAATGACGTGTTTATTACGATCAGGACCATGGACAGCTCCGTAAAACGGGCTAAACTGCGACTCCTGTAGGTGGAGAACGGGAATGACACCAAATCTGGCTGATTTTCTAAATAACCTTACAGCAATATCGATTTGAGTCGTGATGTGACGAAATGTGAGAAAAGCAAAGTGCTGTTGCTTATTGTGATCATTTGATTGACCAGCGCATAGTTCTGTGTCCAGATCACGCAGAGCTAATCCAGGTGAAAAAAAAAATAAAAGCAGATGAAACACTTTTTGTCCTATTGTGCAGCATTGAACAAATCAGGTGAGGAATAAACAGGTAAGACACAACACAGAACCAAAAGAGCTACGGATGAAGGTCATACAGAGTTATTCTACTTCTAATTACTGCTTTAAACCAAAACCAGGTCCAGTGAGATCAGCACATCATGATTAAACTATATTTTAAAGTTTTTCTGTTTTGTCTCAGCAGAATCATGATTAAATAAGTGCTTGTTCCAGCTCTCTGTGACAGAGCAGCGTTATTAAAATAAAAGTTTGACCCAGTCCTGTCAGATTTAAAGTGGTTAGTGCCGCATTATTAGAAACGTAGGCACAGCAATAACGTGGCACAGAGCTTTGGGATGAGCTGCATGATTAAAAAAAACTCGGGAAAGAGCTTAAATTACAGACAACCTAAAAAAATAAAGAAAAGAACAACATGTAAGGAGGCGCAGGCGTAGGAGTGGGAGTGGGAGGAAGGCTTTCTAAGTGTTTTCATCAGGGTTTTCTAAGCAAGCATAAAAATACATTGAGAGATCATTAGTGTTTGGCATCTTGACATTTGAAAGTATGAGAATATAGACATATCATCAGATCTGCATCAGAGTGTCAAGAGTTAAATAAACATAAACTACTAACAGATCTTTTTCTACATACATCTGAAATTGTTTCAGCTACAGCAACAATGTGACATTTAAAATAAAACTTTTTTTCAAGTCTAAACAATTTTTATGGATCTGGTAAAGTGACAAATCCAAACAATCGACTAGAAACATTTCCTATAGACTGATCATATGGCACATGCAGTCAAATGATTCTTTAGATCAGTTAAATGATTCTTTATTCACTCACTCACTCATCTTCTACCGCTTATCCGAACTACCTCGGGTCACGGGGAGCCTGTGCCTATCTCAGGCGTCGTCGGGCATCAAGGCAGGATACACCCTGGACGGAGTGCCAACCCATCACAGGGCACACACACACACACTCTCATTCACTCACACACTCACACACTACGGACAATTTTCTAGAGGTGCCAATCAACCTACCATGCATGTCTTTGGGCCGGGGGAGAAAACCGGAGTACCCGGAGGAAACCCCCGAGGCACGGGGAGAACATGCAAACTCCACACACACAAGGTGGAGGCGGGAATCAAACCCCGACCCTGGAGGTGTGAGGCGAACGTGTTAACCACTAAACCACCATGACCCATAAATGATTCTTTAGTTCAGCTAAATGATTCTTTAGTTCAAGAGAGGAGAGAGAGAGAGAGAGAGAGAGAGAGAGAGAGAGCGAGGCCTGAGATACAGTAATGGCTGCATTCTGATCTAAAATATTAACTAATAAAGTGACTGTAAAGACAAAGTTTTAAAGTTCTGCCACATCCCTGCTATCAGATTTCCCACTGAGGGGCAAAAACACCTCTGACCTTCTTTTCTTTATGACTAAAAAAATAAGCTGTTAGTGGCTTAAGGTTCCTTTGCCACGCTTCAAAGATCTGGTGTTCCTTTGCTGAGATGTAAAGTGGAGGATGACCAATCGGTTGTCAGAGGTGTGGGCAGCTGCCTGGACGTGATAACGAGCCTTCGACACGCTCCTTTCACACAAGCACCAAATTGATTCGGGTTCCTGTTGCCATGTTCTTTCTGAAGTCAGGGAGTCATTGGAGATGCCGTCGTTGTCAGAGAGTCAGAGAGTTAGAATAAAATAGAATTATTATAATAGAACAGTGATTCAATACAACAGAATATAGAACAATAAAATAGAGTAGAACATTATTACAGTACAATAGAATAGAATAGACAATAATATTGATACAGTAAAATACAACAGAACATTACTGCAACGATTAAATAGAATTGAATAGAATAGAGTCAAATAGAATAGAATACTGCTACAGTAAACTAGAACATTATCGCAACGGGAATAATATAGCAGCATAAATTCATTCATTTATTCATCTTCTACCGCTTATCCGAACTACCTCGGGTCACGGGGAGCCTGTGCCTATCTCAGGCGTCATCGGGCATCAAGGCAGGATACACCCTGGACGGAGTGCCAACCCATCACAGGGCACACACACACACTCTCATTCACTCACACAATCACACACTACGGACAATTTTCCAGAGATGCCAATCAACCTACCATGCATGTCTTTGGACCGGGGGAGGAAACCGGAGTACCCGGAGGAAACCCCCGAGGCACGGGGAGAACATGCAAACTCCACACACACAAGGCGGAGTCGGGAATCGAACCCCCAACCCTCTAGGTGTGAGGTGAACGTGCTAACCGTGCCCCCTAGCATAAAACAGAATAGAATAAAGAATAATGTTGTCATAGTAAAATACAATAGAGCCAAATAGACTAGAACACTCATACAAGAAAACAGAATATTATTGCAGTATGAAATAGACAATAATAGAACAGATTAAAGAATGGAGTTGAGGAGGTTTGGTGTGTGATGATGGAGGGGAATCACTGAGTCTCTGTAGTTGATCGTTTTCCAGTAACGTCTCGACCCCACGGCTTTAATTCCTCTAAATACCGAAAACAATGAGCCAAACATCACATCAGACAATTTACTGACCAATCACAGTCCAGAAAAGCTAGACACCCCTCCAACACACCTCAACACACCCCTATACACCCCTATACACAGTGTATACATTCGTGTGTGTTTTCCCCTCACAATGAACGCTTTTTAGATGTCAGACAACCCAGCGTTTCCTTCCTCCTCCTCCTCCTCCCTCCTTCCTCCTGCTCCTCAGGGTCACGTCTGCTCGCTTCTCCATCAGCGGCTCAGAGCAACAAAAGCGACTGTAATTAGGTGTCTAAAGTTCAGTCACTAAGGACTAAACAAACCTCGCCTGTGCATTGTTAATCATTCTGTAGGACACACACACACACACACACACACACACACACACACACACACACATTATTGTTCTGCTTGTTACTCTTACACTGCCTCCATTTAAACAACACCAGTGTCCCTCTACATGACCTTCTAAAAACGAGTCCTTTATTAATAACAAGCAAAATATCAGATGGAAATGTTTTTCTTCTCAGAGGTCAGATTCCGGGTTCTGATTGGTCAAAAGGTCAAAAAGGCCACCGACATTACAGTGTCAGCCGTGATGCAGAGCCCCTGGAGCAGTGTGATTTAAGGGCCTTGCTCAGGGGCCCAAAAGTGACAGCTTAGCAGTGCAGGGGCTTGAATCCCAACCTTCTGATTAACAACCCAGAGACCACTTGAGTCTTTAATATGTAAGTAGACGTTTTGTTTAACCGCAGTCTCCGACCAATCACGGCCCAGATTCACTTATTCACACATGATGTCATCAGTAGCAACAAGATCCACCGCTTTCGTCCTCTTAAATTAATAATTCTTTCCATATGCTTTGTAAAAGTTCCTCTCAGCTGTTCAGGAAGTTTTTAAATGCCCCGTAGCAGAACTCTGGCTCTTCTGATAAGCTTTTCTTGTGTGTATTAAATACAGACATAATTGTTCTGTACATATTAATGAATCCAGCTGCTGCTCTTGCGTCCAGGTCCACAGACACACCAAGTCTGTCCTGTCTCATATCCCTGTATTAATTCCATCCTCCGATTCGTATTCCCAGTGAATCAGCCTCACGGTTTGAGATGGAAATTGCAGCTCTAATAACATTAAGGTTCGTCTTTGCTGCGCGTCAAATCACATTAAATCAGAGAGAAACGTCGGGGCACGGAGGAGGAGACGGATGTTTAGCATTCTTGGCTTGAGGTTTGAGGCAACATTGGAGAAACTGGGGATAATTCCACTGTCTCTGTGTTACAAAAGGGTTATGGGGGAAAAAACAGAAAGAAAAGAGCTAGAATATTTCATATAAAATAGAACTTGATTACAAAAGAGTAGAATATTGTTTCAGTCAAATGGAATAGAACAGAACATTATTAATGTAGAGCAGATTAGAATAACGACAATCAATTGAATAAATTCGAAACAAAAATAGAAAACGATCAGAATTTAATCAAATAGAATTGAATAGAATAGAACGTTATTACAATTAGAGTAGAATGTAATCAAACTAAACATAATTAAACATAATTAAAGTAGAATGGAGAAGGGAATAAATGACACTAGAATACAATATATAGAGAAAGGGGGTCACGGTGGATTAGTGGTTAGCACGTTCGCCTCACACCTCCAGGGTTGGGGGTTCGATTCCTGCCTCCGCCTTGTGTGTGTGGAGTTTGCATGTTCTCCCCGTGCCTCGGGGGTTTCCTCCGTGTACTCCGGTTTGCTCCCCCGGTCCAAAGATATGCATGGTAGGTTGATTGGCATCTCTGGAAAATTGTCCGTAGTGTGTGATTGCGTGAGTGAATGAGAGTGTGTGTGTGTCCTGTGATGGGTTGGCACTCCGTCCAGGGTGTATCATGCCTTGATGCCCGATGACGCCTGAGATAGGCACAGGCTCCCCGTGACCCGAGGTAGTTCGGATAAGCGGTAGAAGATGAATAAGTGAGAGAGAAGGTATTAGGTATTTGTTTTAAGGTATTCATAACCTACAGTGTGTTATGACACATATTTCATTTTCTCTATGTCTTTATGGATGTTGAGTTCGAATAGAGTTCGTAACATGTTAACCTCCAGTACGATTAGTATTGCTATGAGACACTATTGTTATAAGCTTTAGTGCTAATACATGCTTCTCAACATGTAGTGTAACCAGAAGCAAATAAACAAAACGTGACGGAAAAAAAACGCCTTCTGTAGATACTGTGGCATGTAAATAAAGAATGTGATCGTTGTTTAAATTGTTGTTGTTGTTGTCGTCGTCTCGTGTTAATGCGCCTCGTAATTAATTAATGTGTTGATCTGTGAGTCAGATGGTTTATTAACAAAGCTTCAGAGGAAAAAAAAAATTTGGGAAAAAAAAAAACACTAATTGTCTAAAAGTTAATGTTTCGGTGGATTCTTCTCAGCGTCCTCCGGGAGCCTCTTACTTTAGTAGAGAATATTAAACGCCTCCTCACTAAAGGACGTGTTAGACGGAGGGATCTGTTTTCAGACTGATCGAATTCAGACAACGGATCTGCAGGCACTTTCTCCTGTAATGGACTTGGAAGAGTAAATTGAAAAACAAGCCTGCTGAGTGGTTTAGAAACCCATTTGCTCGCGTCTTCGCTTTCCGTCCGATCCCGCGGTCAGCCGCAGATGAAATTCCAACATAAATAAATAAAAAACACAGCTTATTTTTGAAACTTTTTAAAAATCCGTTTTCTGTTTACGTTGCTGAGAAAAGCCTGTGACAGATTCGGGATCGCGTGGAAATGACGGCTCATTATTCACTGCACTCTGGGCCTCTCACACCTGAGTAATAATCTCAGAAATCTGCCTGAGGCTTCATATGCTAATGAAAAAATGATATTAAAAGAAAACCCAAAACGTCCAGAACAGTGGCAGGACGATACGTTCCACACCGGCTCGCTTGCTGCTCGGGTTCGTTTTTAATGCGCTGGTTAAGACGAGAGCTCTGAGGACATCCATTAAAAGAGAAGGATCTCAGCAGGTCTGTTTCACCGGGGTGAAGACGTACGATGTAAGATGCAAGGAATAAAACACTCTGCGTGTCACGAGGTGTTTGAGGAAAACAAGCAATACTTCCTGTGACCACGATGAAGTCAAATATTTTCCTGTAAAACCGTGTCATGTTCTATCATGTATATCAGACTGTTCATTATCACTGATATTATAGTAGCTACAGTACAAACAGTCTTTCTCTCACCGGTCTCTCAACTGTTATAAAGCTCTGAGACTGGCGACTCCTTCTATATATATTGTTGCTGTCAGGCAGAATCCTCGTATCTCCAAACCCGTTATTTTTCACACCTTATCTGCAGTGCACAGGGTTTAGTCCGCGTTGCAGTGGATTGTCTTGCGCTAAATTCCTGTCCTCAGACGAGCACCAGAACTAGCGGGGGTCAAGATTTTTTTTTCTTTGAGCCCAGTGTTTTGAAGACATTTACCTCAGAAGACATGTTGATTCGTTGCGACTCTTCTTGAGGAGAAATATGCCGTGAAGCTCTCCCGCGGAGTGAGGAAGAGGTGGACAGTTGAAGTGTCCAATGGAGTTATGAGATTTGCGCTCAAGCTATTTTCAAGACTTTAGATTGGTTAATAACGTAAAAATAACACGTTGGGACTGACCAATAGCATCGATATGTGAAAAAATATGAAATTGACCAAATTTGGACATACGAGGTTTCCGCCCGACAGCGACGATATGGTACAGAAAAAACATTTCTTTAATCCGTTTATGTGCTGCATCAACCTTACGTCACTGTTAACCAGCCGTTACTATAGAAACAACGACCGAGCCCATCAAGCGATGAGTATAAACGTGTAATCTGCAGCTACACATAGAAAAAGAATCTGCACCTCCTGACCAATCAGAATCCAGCATTCAACAACACTGTGGTGGAGATAACATTAACCTTAACTTCACGTCCTGTCAGAATGTCCAGAAATACTGTACAAGTTATATTTGTATTAAATATTATATTATATTACATTCTATTAAATTATATGCACTTGGAAAAACTTGCAGGTCTTAAAATAATTACACTAAATGCCTTGCTTGTTAGTTATACAATATTATTTGTTATTTGTGTTATTTAGTAGTAGTAGTAGTTTTATAGTGGTTTTAATGCTAGTAAAAAATATGCTAGTTAACTCTAGCTAGCTAGCTTTACACAAACTTTGCTATCAATTCGGATTAGTAATTACACACTTTAAAAATGTACATTTTGAAAATTGCTAATTAATACGGTGTAAAAAAATGTTAGCTAGTTTGTTCACAGAGATGGCCGATGTTTTGAATCTTGAGTTCAAGATTATTTAATTTTAGCTTTTCATTCTGACAACAAAATATGTGGGATAATTCTGTTAGCATGTGAAGCGTAGCAGCATAGCATTACAGGAAAGCTGTGACATCATAATATCGCTTTCAGAAGGTTACGTCACGACCTCTAATGTCTTTTATTCTCCTACAAAAAAAGCAAATACCGACACAAACATAAAGCTCTTGGCATAAAAAAAAAAAAAAAAAAAAAACAACAATCTGAGCAGAGCGGCATTTAGCTTAGCCACAGGAGCGCTGTAGAGAAAGCCTCGCTGATGTAAGTGGAACAAATTGCTAAAGCAGGAGAGCCGAGGAGGCGTAATTAAAGCCGTAAATCACCATCAGAGAGACAGACGGGTCACACCGAGCCATTTAAAGTCCCAACAGTGTGAAAAGACGACACGTAACCGGCTAAGTGGAGCAGAGAGAGAGACAGAGAGAGACAGAGAGAGACAGAGAGAGAGAGAGAGAGAGAGAGAGAGAGAGAGAGAGAGAAAGAGAGAGGGGCACTGACAGGGTGTGTAACCTCCAAATGTCAGCACTGGAGAAGCTACATCACACTCCTGAACAATAAAATAAAACTAGCTCAATTTCCACCTCTCTCTCTCTCTCTCTCTCTCTCTCTCTCTCTCTGTCTCTGTCTCTCTAGCTAGTTCATTTAACATCATATTTACCTTCAATTCTGTCAGTTTAGCTTAGCACAAAATTAGAGCATCAGTGGGACATTTTCAGCAGTTTACAGTTTTATTTAAATTTATAAAATGAGCAAAATTAGCTCATATATTGAAATATATTTTAGCTAGATTTGCTAGCAAGGGTATGTCATTAAAACTAGTGTTCTAAAGAAACAATGGATTTTGTTATTGCAGAATTTAAAGAAACAGACTGCTAACTTAATTTTAGCTAGTTTGCTTTCAATGTTGGCTAATGATTTCAGAGATGATAAAAAAAAGAGGTAAACTTTTGCTAACTGTTTGACTGATGAACTGATATCCAAGGTAACGTGCAATAGGTGCAATACTGTAGAATGATTGTTAGCCAGAATGATTGTTAGCCAGCTACTATTTTAGATGCTAAACTAAAATTGTTTACCTAGCATTAGCATTAGCTAAGTTGGAATCTGTGGTAGCTAAGTCACGTCAGATAGCTACTTGAACAGCGGTAACATTAACATCGATGTTGGCAATGCTAATTATTAGATATCAAAAAGTGTTGTTTAGTGCTGATGCTACATAGATCATGTGATCACACCATCCTGTTTTGATTGGCTGATCGAATTGATCTCCCTGCATCACTGAGGGCAATCAGGACGTGTTTGTTCAGCTGAGTCAACATCAACCATACACACACACATACACACACACACACACACACACACACACACACACTCTTCATCAGCTGGTGAGACTCAGGGGTAGTTTGTGACTCTGAACCAGATTGAAAGTGACAAAAACAGACTGGAGCAGTAACTGAAACGAAGCAGACACCCAACACGCTAAACGCCTGAAGCTAGTAATTACTTCTGTCAAGTGAACGTCAGTCAAAAATCTGTGTGTGTGTGTGTGTGTGTGTGTGTGACTTTACTTCACTGCTCTTACCATCACAAATAACAAAGAAACATTAAAGTTTAAGTAGTAAACATGTTAAAAGGAACAAAATAGCGACACTGAGCTTCATGCTCTCGAACTGGATCGCTGTGTTTCTGAGACGTGCCACGTTTCAGTCTGGAAGTGTTTTTGTTTTGTCTTTTACAAACAGCTCCAAGAATCTGAGTTATTTGTCTGGACTTGTTTTGGATTTCAATTAAATAGAATAGCAGTTTTACTATTATATTATGTGTGTAATATTACACACACACACACACACTCACACTCACACACACAAACACACACACACTCAAACACACACACTCACACACACACACACTCACACACACATACACACACAAACACACACACATACTCACACTCTCACACACACACACACTCACACACACACACACACACTCACACACACATACACACAAACTCACACTCACACTCACACACACACACACACACATGCACACACACATACACACACATTCACACATACACATGCACTCATACATATACACACAACCACACACACTCATGCGCACACACACACCCACACACACTTCTACATAGAGCCAGAATGAAATGAATAGATCAGTATTACTCCAGTCTTGTCCCGTCATGTTTGTATTGAAGGAGTCGGAAGGCACTGAAGCCTCAGGGTACAAAAATAAATAAGCTACAATTTACACACACAGAGGATTATGAACTGAAGAGCAGATTTAAAGAACAGGGCAGTGAAGTAACACGACGTTTATCACACAGTCACACACAGCACTCAGCTTCTCCTTCACTCAGCTTCTCCTGCTTCTTTTATTCTTATCTACTGACACTTCGTCTGCTTCTTCACTCAACCTGAATCGTGTCCCGAGTCTCGGCCCCGTGCTCAGGTGCTCATGTGCCTGCCGTTACATAAAGAATAGTAAATAACAGAAATAAAGATAGCAGGAGAAGCAAAAAGATAAATAAACAGCAAGAGAGAGTGAGAGCGAGAGAGAGAGCGAGAGAGAGAGAGAGAGAGATATCAAAAGAAAGAGTGAGAGACACTGATACTCTGAAACAGATATATAAAATAAAAGGTAATAAAGATGCAGACAAACAAAGGGGAAAGGTAAGAAGAGAGAGAACGATAGAGAGAGAGAGAGAGAGAGAGAGAGAGAGAGAGAGAGAGAGAGAGAGAGAGAGAGAGAGAGAGAGAGAGTATGACATGAATGACATGAGAGTGAATGAGGGAGAGACACAGAAAGAGAAAGAGGGAGACACAGGACAAAGGAAGCATGGTGAAAGAGAGAGAGAGAGAGAGAGAGAGAGAGAGAGAGAGAGAGAGAGAAAGAAAGAAAGAAAAGAAACCTTGACAGATAACAGATAAGAAAAAAGATAAATAAAGACACACATCTGAACAAGAAAGAATAAATAAAAGAGAGAGATAAAAAGAAAGAAAAGATGATAGCGAGGCAGTGAACAGGAACACAGACGAGTTTCAACAGAATGAAAGGTATCTATAAAGTTATAAAAACGATGATCCATAAGGAGGAGAACTGGACGCTTCATCACTCCATTCAGTCACTGATTGTTTCACCAGAACAACACAACATGGGTTTTTTTTCTTCTTCTTCTTCTTCATGTCTTACCTGTGAGCTCACGTCCTGTCTGAAGGTCAACTGAAAGGCCTTCAGAGTCACAGAGGACGTCCTGAAAGAGTGCTGAAGTCTCTGCTCCTCGATTCCTGCCATTGTGTTCAGAGTGGTTTTGGCTCGAGCAAAAAGCTTTATTGTTTCACGAGAACTGGAAAAATTCTTATACCTTCATCCCATCATCAATCCAGGAAAAGCTCAGACATGTTCTTCACAGCTGAAGCGGTTTTCCTTACGTTCCTGTGATACACCTCGTGTACTGTACATCTAAAGCTTTGACCTTTTTTATTACAATATTCCTTTATCTTTAAATAAACTCCACACAATCCTTTGCTTTTGCTTTTCACAATAATTTTCACATCTTTACCTTTTATTATTCTTTTAATTTCACATAAATATTTTATAATTCTTTTATTTTCTCTCTTTTATTTGTATATTTTTCATTTTCATCTTTCAATTTTACGTGTATCTAAATTTTTATTTTTATGTTAATTTCTCCTTCTTCATTTTGATTGTGATTATTATTAATTTATTAATTATTAGTGTATTATTAACATTTTATGTACGTTTTTATTTTCTCTTTATTTTGTATTATTTTTGTTATTTTTACCTTTTTTTTAATACACAGTAATATGTGATCACTTTCTGTAAAGTTTTCACAATTCTTGTATTTTCATGTTTCATTTTTTCACCCAATGACTTTTATTATTTTTATTATGACTTTTTTATTTTCACTTAATATTTTAGCAATTCTTTTATTTTCGTGTTCATTTTTCGTCAGTATCGTTTTACACATTCGTTTCTGATGATTCTTTTATTCTTTCACGGTTTTTTTCCCACACATTACTTTTTATTTTCATCTTAAGGATTGATTCCATCGTATGAAGAGAAATTTTTCCACATTTTCTTATATATCATTCATTTACTTTTCGATTAAACAAATAGCCTTGTGTTGATAATAAAAGAGGGAATAAAACAAACTGTGTATTTCGTGTTAATGATAAACGCCACTGACTCCTTTAAACACTGCGTTCAGAATAAAAAGGGAAGTCGCTAAAACACGTTTTGGTCGTGATGACTAGCTAAACTTTTTTGCTAGCATCGACATGAAGCGCACGCTGCGTATATTTAACTCTTCTGACTGTTTCTCTTCCTTTTCTACTTCCTCCGTGTGCTTCAGGAATCGTGGCCTGTCCGCGGGATCGGATGCACCGTCAAATCCGAAAGCAAAACATCTGCAAATGCATTCAAATTTATTACAATTCTTCTGAACCCACAAAGAGCTGCGCTGTTGTTTGTCCCGCTACTCACACTGTTAGCTTTTAAAACAAGCTTTTAATTGACTTTTAATGGGCACATCGCGATCCACCTTAACACTCCACATGAAACCAGCACGATAATCTGATCTGATGTCCGATTTCACTTCTTTACATTGAGTCTGAGTTTCTCAAGAAAAAGTGCAATTGTCTTGGTGGCTGGGAATCGAAGGACGTTTACCGAATACACGGAAAAGACACAGAGACAGGACGAGATAAATAGGCGAGACAGTAAAAGTGCTTGTTTTTAGATTCAACAAATAATTTAACGAAGCTGAAATATTTCTGTGAGGTTTATAGACTGCTTTCTAATTTCTGATGAGATGCTAGAATATATTTTTAATCGAATACTCATTTAAACCGTGTTTTTTTATCTTTAAAGTTACATTTAATGTTGTTGAAACACACACACGCACACACACACACACACACACACACACACACACACACACACACACACACTGTCAGGACTCAGCCCGGAGTTTTTGGCCATGTGCATTTGTTGTCGTTCCTCGTCACGTGTCTGCCCCGCCTTCGTCTGCTCCTCCCTGTCACCACACCTGCTCCTCATTGTGTCATTATTGTCCTTTGTATAAATGTGAGCCACGTTGCCGATGGCAGGGCGGATTCATTAGTTACGTTTACCCCTTCGTTATGTCTAGTCATTGTGAAGTGTCGTCATTTGTATTGTTTCAGTTATCATCTTTTCTGTCTTTGTCTTCATTATTTATTAAACCACTTTCATTTGAAGCTATCCTGCATACGGGTCTGTCTCCTTCCTTCCTGGTTGTGAAACACACACACCAGTCTGTCTTTTCAGCTACAGACAAAGTGTAAAGTTATTAAAAAGTAATTACGATGTAGTTACGAAACCTGTTTTGCGCGTCGTCTTTTTTTGTCTGTCGTTTTTTTTTTTTTTTTGCAGACCGTGACAATACAATTAATGTCAATCCACCTGATTAGCATGCAAACGAGGAAGCCTGAGGAGCAGAACAACAGCCAACCTGCAGGCGTGTCGTGAAAATGCTTTTAGAGTAAATTTACATGAAGGGTTTCGCACGGCTTGTCAAGCAAAGAACGATTCAGAAAGGCAACATGGAGGAGGTAATAATCCAGTGTGGTGTAGGCTTCGTGCTAACAGATGGCTTCCTACAGCAAGGTTTTTGTTCTGCTTTACAAAATGAAGAGAATTCAAATGTCTACAAGGTGGAAAAGAAAGAGAAAACAAGAAGAAAAGAGGACAAAAGGACCGCAGTATCATCATAAGCGCTAATGTATCGCGAGCCCAACATCATTTTGGCCTAGGAAGCAGCTAATCTTACTGATTTATCTAGCTTTCTCAGGCGTCATCGGGCATCAAGGCAGGATACACCCTGGACGGAGTGCCAACCCATCGCAGGGCACACACACACACACTCTCATTCACTCACACAATCACACACTACGGACAATTTTTCAGAGATGCCAATCAACCTACCATGCATGTCTTTGGACCGGGGGAGGAAACCGGAGTACCCGGAGGAAACCCCCGAGGCACGGGGAGAACATGCAAACTCCACACACACAAGGCGGAGGCGGGAATCGAACCCCCGACCCTGGAGGTGTGAGGCGAACATGCTAATCACTAAGTCACCGTGCCCCCCTAATGTATATACAGATTATCAAAACAGATTCTTTACCCAACAGTACTGTTAACACACAGGTGTAATCATCCATATGGTGAAGACTGAAGCTGGAACTTTTCTCTATGTTTTCTGACATCTTCAGGACAGAGGAACGTAGGGTTGATGTGTGTGCTGACGACAAGATGTATGTTTTTTTGTTACTTCTAGAAAAAAAAAAAAAAAAGTGATGCTGCCAAATAAACTAACCTTTTTAACTTTAAAATGTTGCATGTTCGACAACTCTTTGTTTTCTCAGGTCATGATTTTAATCTCTGCTTCTGGTTTAGGATTTAAGTTCAGGACTTTCCTGAACGTTAACAGAGAATAAAAAAATCTTAAAATCCCATCACTTTCTTTTTTAAGCCTGGTGAAAGATCAACATGTTAGACATACTTATACATACACACACACACACACACACACAGGCGTATCAATCTCCCAGCAGGCTGTGGGATTTCCATCACCAAGAGCAGCAGGAGTCCTGTGGAAATGAAGTGTTCGAGACAACAATGAAGTCACAAAGCTGGAACAGATCCATTTTGAAGCCTTAGATGGAGCGAGAAGTCGGAATGAAATCATTTAAGCGGGAGCCTGTGCCTATCTCAGGCGTCATCGGGCATCAAGGCAGGATACACCCTGGACGGAGTGCCAACCCATCACAGGGCACACACACACTCTCATTCACTCACGCAATCACACACTATGGACAATTTTCCAGAGATGCCAATCAACCTACCATGCATGCCTTTGGACTGGGGGAGGAAACCGGAGTACCCGGAGGAAACCCCCGAGGCACGGGGAGAACAT
>NC_083463.1:31838139-31840639 GCF_030014155.1 Tachysurus vachellii | reverse complement strand
GACCCGGGGGGGTGCGGGGTGGATATGGCGGGGGGGCTTTTTCTGTTGCCATGGAAGCAAGAGGAACTTTACAGTCTGTACAAAAGCTTGTGTTTAGATTCTTTATCTTTTTTTTTTGTTTTGTTTTGATATTTTACCTCTGTTGAATACTGGTTACTGATTGGTCAGGAGATGCTGATTGACAGCAGTGCAGCAGGTTCATGTTCATTCGCCCGTTTAAATTCGTTATCGTTTCCATAGCAACCAGAGTTAATATGCTGAAGTTTTGTGAGGAAGGAGTCTCCAGTGTGAGCGACCCTGCTTCATCACACCTTCACACTGTTGATTATTTTACTGTAGGTGTGTGTGTGTGTGTGTGTGTGTGTGTGTGTGTGTGTGTGTGAGAAGAGAGAGTGAGAATGAGGTGAAGGATCCTGTGTCTCTGCTTCCCCTTGCTAATAGATGCTAAATATTTATGACAGTCATGCACTTCAGACTGTGTGTGTGTGTGTGTGTGTGTGTGTGTGTGTGTGTGTGTGTGTGTGTGTGTGTGTGTGTGTGTTTACTGAGAGCTTTGGTTTAAATACAACCCAAATCAAAGAGTCCAGGGGCCACAGAGAGGGATGAAAGCATGGAAACAAATCAAGTTTCTTTCGTGTTGAGCAACATAAGAGAGAGAGAGAGAGAGAGAGAGAGAGACACAGATAAGGTACAGTAGGAGAACAGATGAGTCAGGAGTGTTGTGTTTCAAAATAAGAAAAGTGAGAGTGGAGAAATTAAAGAAAGAGTGTGAGGGAGACAGATATAGTAAAGAATTAGATGTATTGTTAACCTGAGGACTCGTGCTGACACACACACACACACTCTCACACTCACACACACTCACACATTCACACACTCACACACACACACACTCACACACACACTCACACACACACTCACACACACTCACACACACTCACACACACACTCACACACACACACACACACACACTCTCACACTCACACACACTCACACATTCACACACTCACACACTCACACACACACACACTCACACACACACTCACACACACACTCACACACACTCACACACACTCACACACACACTCACACACACACACACACACACACACACTCTCACACTCACACACACTCACACATTCACACACTCACACACTCACACACACACACACACACACTCACACACACACTCACACACACTCACACACACTCACACACACACACACACACACACACACACACTCACACACACACACACAATAAGCTTTTCACTGGTGACCTTAAATGCCTTGATGAGCTGATGTCAATGTAATGGTATGTGCTTTGAGTTTCGCAACAACCAAAACTCACATAACTCAGTCCAAATTCCTGACTATTCCCGAGACTCACACTGATTCCTGCTTGTTCTGTACTAAAAAAAGACATCTCAAAAAACATCATGTCTGAATCACTCCCTGCAACTCCGAGTCCGAGTCGATTCACTTTCTGGCTAAAATTCACCGAGGGATTGTTGTGTTTTCTGCTGCTGTAAGAACCACACAGAGGCAGAGAACATGACACGATTCATGTAAAAGTCCCCGATGAGATGCACAGATGGAAAACCTCATTTTGTCATATTTATTATTAATAGTAACATATTGTCACTGAATTATTGAGAAAAACGATTCACTGCAGCTCCTTTTACTAGGAGTCATTTCTGGGACAGAGATGTTGATAACATTCAAGCAAAGGTCATAGGGCACTGAATCAATGTACCACAACTGCCCAAGGGGCTGATTTATTACCCCGGATTGGCTAATTTTCCTCAGGAAAAGGAAATAACCGAAACAGACCTTTGTTGAAAAGCCGAAACAAAAAAAAATTTACTTCAATTTACTTTTTTAACTAAATTATTTTAAATATTATTTAAATATTATTTAAATTATTTAAATTTATTATTTAATTATTTAAAATAATTTATCTTTTAAAAAAATAGAAGCACTAATAGATAAATAAATAAATAAATAGTACAGAAGACCAAATGAATTACATATTGTTATTTTGGTTATTTTAATACTTTTAAAACGATTCATATTTTTTATTTATTTATATGGGGCTTATATCGTGAACAAATATAAACAAATAAATGAGTGAATAATAATAATGTAAATATAAATAAATATAAATAAAATAATATAAAAAATTATTAATATGAACAAATTATAATAACAAGAAGGAAAACAAAACAGATCAAATTTAATTAATAAAAAAACACATGAATATAAACAAAAATAAATAAATGGAACAAAAATCTGTGTTTTTTTTTTTTCTGTTGTCAGATTCTGAGTGTATTTTCAGAGAGTACGCGTGACGTTAAACATATCCAAGCCCTAAAACATTAGAGACAGCAGTCAACCAGCAACGACACAAAATCCATTTAAAAGTGAAGCAGATGTGAGTGTTGTGTTTTATATTTGTGATCTCTGTCCCGTTAGAGATTAGCTCGGATTACAAGCGAGA
>NC_083463.1:31815639-31833139 GCF_030014155.1 Tachysurus vachellii | reverse complement strand
GACTGACCTACACGTCACAGGTGAGGCTCATGACCATTAAAATCAGGGTCTGATGATGTGACGATCCTCAAATGACCTCCAGCAGAACAGTAGCACACTCAGAATAAAGCGTTATCTGTCCTCTAATTCATTCATTCATTCATTCATTACAACAATTAATTAATTAACCGTCTTCATAATATTTCCTTTAACGATGTCTTTTTTGTAGAGATCAATGTTGCGACTGCAAGGACAAATATGGCAGAAAATGTCCACGGCAGTGCTTCAGAAACCGAGTGGATAAGTTTCCTGGTTATTTTAACGACGCTTCTGTCACTCGTTTTGGATTCTGGGATATAAAACAAGTCAGAATTCAAAGGAGCTGCTGATTGGCTGGATCGGAGTGTGTACGTATATCTCTGTATATTATAAACTTACAGCGGATTTAACATCTCTGGAATTTTTGAAGTCACAGAGATGAGAAAGAGGAGGGTTTAAGATGTCTGGAGGGGATGACGATGATGACGACGATGAAGGACGTTTTATAACGAGGCGATATAATGCTTTCGCCTGTAAAAAGAGGACAACTAAGGACAAAATATCATTTTTAAAGGATCCTGGAAGGAACTTCAGCAATCAGCAGGACACGGATCGTGTATCCTGCGTCCGTTTATGTCTCAGATTTCTGTGGGGAAAAGAACCGACTTTCTTTCAAACTAAAAGATTGTTTTGACTTCACAGAATTCCACAAATTTAACAAAGGAAAGGGATTTGATGAGAACGTGAAGCTCTACACAGATATGTGACGTAGAAACATAATGTGATAATGGAGGTGTGTGTGTACATGTGTTTGCACTAGAGGGAATTACACAAACACATAAAAACTGTAAGTCTCTCCGTCTTTCTCCCTTTAGTTGTAAAGTACAGGACATTAAAGGACTCGACTGATTAATGATTAACGTGTGTATCAATCGCAGCTCTTTGTAAAAACCGAATATTTTATCATCACACACACACACACACACACACACAAACACACACACACACACACACTATTCCTCAGGATATTACAACATTCAATTTGATAGAAATCTTTGAGGTTTAAATGTTGGTCTTTTTATCTGATCAACACCGCCATCTCGTGGTCATGTAGCAGAACATCAAGATAAAACAGGAAAAATTTAAAATAAAATAAAAGTACAAAAATCCTTAAAGATTTATAGTAAATAATTTGTGTGTGTGTGTGTGTGTGTGTGTGTGCATGCTGTGTACTGTGAATATGTATTCACATTATATGAACCATAAGCTTGTGCCTTTAAATACATGATTTTATTCATTATAGTTTCTCTGTGATCCTCTGTGATTTCTCTGACACCCGTTCAAATATGATATGATGTTGTATTTTTGTATCTCACTGTCCTTGACTTGGCCTTTGCCTTTCAATAAATGTTTAAAAGTATTGGCGCCTTCAAGCCACACTTCCATAAGTATGAACGTGCTTAAGTGAGTTAGAGAACAACGTGTACGGTTTATTATAAATTAAAACACTAGTGCTCTTTACGTTATCTGACTTCTATACAGATTTCAACGTTGTGATATTGCAGTGCAGAATGTGGTCCATTCCCATAGAGACAGAGGTCAGAGGTTATTTTGAGAAGAGAGACAGATGTGTGTTAATACTGTAAACATATAAAAACCCGTTGCTCGGCCGTCATCAGGTCGTGTTGGTTACCGTGTGCTAAAGATAATTCATACTTGTATTGTAAACATCTGGATTTCTGTCTGTGCAACATGCAGAAAGTGTGTTTTTAATTCCTGCTCTGAATAAAAATGTGAGTTTTTTTTTGTTTCATGGAACATCCTCAATGTGTTAAATAAGATATTGCATTGTTTGTACAGTATCTTTACCCAGTTGCTGAGACATTATGAGGACTGGCTAGTGACTATCAGCTGTAAACACTTCTACAACACAACACTGTGGCATGAATCTCATGAAATAAAATAACGTCCTTCAAACCTGCTGTCTGTTATTTTGATCTGTTTTAATCTCTTGTGTTTGTCTTTGTGTCGTTGTGTAAAAACCCCAGCTTTGTGTTTCAGTGTTTCAGGTTTAAAGTCAATCTTCCTGTCAGTATTGACTGCTGTAGGATGGAGAAGTCCACTGTGGGATCTCACTCATCTCTCCTGCTCTGACTTTAAACTGTTTAATGAGGCTAAAACATTCGTTCTGCTCTTTATTTACGCTAATAAGACAATTAAACGTTCATGCACACAAATGAACAAATAAATAAATAAATAAATAAACACCCACACATTTTTTTATGTAAATTAGATCTCTCTCTGATCTCAGTCCAATTTATAGTCTAATCAGACACCGGAGGAAACGCTCATCCATCCGTTCATCTTCAATTTAACAGGAAGAGAGAATATTTCTGTCATTATTTCTTTCTTTCTCTGCAGTAATTGTAGCTCGGGGTTACAGCTGAGAGATGGAGTTAATGTGTTTGTTTATCGTTCACACTGTGACACCTTCAGCTCTGTTTTACCGACACGATCACTCGTTCTTTAAAGATTGTATTTTAATATTCAAAGCATTCAGAGGATAAAATAAAACGTCGCAATATGTCTGTTTAACGTTACTTATTCTGACTCGTTACGAACGTGTTCCTGATTGATAATTGGACTGGAAAATCTATGAAGAATTTTATTTATTAAAGTATTATTACAGAGGGTCACGGCGGCTTAGTGGTTAGCACGTTCGCCTCACACCTCCAGGGTTGGGGGTTCGATTCCCGCCTCCACCTTGTGTGTGTGGAGTTTGCATGCTCTCCCCGTGCCTCGGGGGTTTCCTCCGGGTACTCCGGTTTCCTCCCCCGGTCCAAAGACATGCATGGTAGGTTGATTGGATCTCTGGAAAATTGTCCGTAGTGTGTGATTGTGTGAGTGAATGAGAGTGTGTGTGTGCCCTGTGATGGGTTGGCACTCCGTCCAGGGTGTATAGTGCCTTGATGCCCGATGACGCCTGAGATAGTTCGGATAAGCTCGATAGTTCGAGGTAGTTCGGATAAGCGGTAGAAAATGAATGAATGAATGAAGTATTATTACTCCGACTCAAGAAGCACAATATCTTACCATCATTACAGTGTCTAAATCATGCTAATCAAGATAAATATATATATAAATACCCAAACATGCATAAACTTACAGAAAATTAAAGTATATAACCTGAAAGAATGCTTTCTTATGACATCAGTGATGACATCATCATGGCAGCGTTAGCAAGCTAAACATGTCCATTACAGGCAAGTCTACTTAGTGCTAGCTAGCTAGCTAGTTTCTTTAACGTAAGCTTGGAAGGTTTGTTTAAGTAATATAAATTAGACATGTTTGCTAACTAGCATGCTAAGCTAATTCTGTTGAATTTCCCAGATGTTAGTTAGCTCCTTAGCTGAGAGGAATTTAGCTACATAGCTGCAGCTTTTTGGAGCAGTTATTCCTCCTGATCTAGTAAAGGAGTCTGATTGGACAGTGTGAAGTAAAGAACAATGTGTTTGTGAACACTTTCAGATTCTGACACTGAACACCACAACATGACATTCTGAGAAAAATCACTCCAGTTCACTACAGCGACATGTCTGTCGATCACAGGTCATTATCAGAAGCCAGACGCCGTTTATTCACTGTTACACAATACACAGAGGGGATTAGTTAAACACACTAAACACAGAACAGTGAGTTTCTCCATGTCTCATTTCCCCGCTCAGAGAATCCAACATTACAAAAGCTAAATGTAAATAAAACGTCTGTCACACGTGTTAGAGCTAACAGTAAAAACACACGTTAACATTCTTTACCTTAGATACTAGCAAGCTCTTTAGCTACTAACTAAGCGGAAACATAAACCAACCCTTTTTAATCCAGTTTTTTTTCCTCTTTTATAAAAACAAACACTTTGTGATCCTCAGATGTTAGTTAGCTACTTTACGTCGTTATTATATAATTATGTTAATTCAAAGTTTCTTTATTATGTCGCTTTGTAGAAGCCGACATTCTGTTTTCCTATTTAAGCTTAGACAAAAATTTATCAAGAGTAACTCCTCCTAGAGCTTTCGAGCCACATGCACCAAATTCGGATATGTTGTAGACGCTGGTCTGAAGTGTGTTGCTCTGACTTTTCTAAGCGATCTGAGTACTGGTACTTCTGGTACCGGGTCTCAAATTGGCCTTTTTTCCCATAGACTCCCATTATAAACTTTGGAGGTTTATAACTCAGCAAGGTTTCGAACTATCTACACCAAACTCTGCCAGCTCCTTTAGGGTGATACTCTGAACAAACTTTTAAATTGGTGTACTGACTGGCCTTCCGGTTGTCCCGCAGCCCCGCCCACAAAATATGCAAAATCGAAAAACTTTTTACAACATGGACATGTGACATATCAAAACACTCAGAACAATGAGGGGAACTTTCTCACGTGTATTCTGATGACGTCACATGCTCGTCTCCACTTGCCTCCAAATGTTTTGGCACCCTAGCTTTCTGTCCGCTTGCCTCCAAACGTAACACTGATCCTTATGTCCACTCGCCTACAAAAAACACCGGCCTTTGCGAATACTTGCACCGTCAAAGCCAACATCAAAGTTTGTCGTGACGAACTTTAAAAATCTAGTTATTTTTTTACACCACAACTTCCCGTGACCTCCTGAGACGTAAAACGTTTCGCTAAACGAAAGTGTAGTGTGTATTTTTGACGATCCTTCTTACTAAAAAGTAACAAGCCTTTATGATTCGGTTGTGCTGCTGCTGGTCTAACGGTGTTGAACAGTATTAATTTTAACATACTGCCAATGAGTCCAGAGAATTCGTTTCCTCCATCGGATTGATTTCTCTTCTCCTTCACAAGGTCATTCCTTCGATTTCATCTCTTCTGCTGCCTTAGGAACTGTTTCTATTACTGACTGTCTCTTTGCTCGCTCTCTCTGATTCCAGGATTATTGAGTTTTTGCTCAGCTTTCCGCTCCTCTACATCCTCGAACCACTCGTCCGTCTTCCTCCGTGCTGCAATCGTGTTATCGCGAACACGCTGTCACAATGACCTTGCCGCTCTGAAGCCCTCGACTATTCCTGTTCACCCTTCCAGGCTTGGAGATCCTGGTGTGATGTGGAGCACGGAGCATGTACTGTACCTGTGCTCAGAATTTCAGACCTACATGTAAACTGAGGTGTGATCCGTGATATCGGGTAGTGAAACGTATTCATTCCAGTCTTTACATGTTCTTCTGTAGGATTTTCTGGAGATCGTCTTGATTTTGACCGGATCGCTGAATGCACAGTCTGCAAAGATCTTACAAAGCATGTATCTCATGTAGCCATTACCATAATTGGTCTTAAACTCTGTTAAGTCAACAAAGTAACGTCTTCTGAAGGAGATGATCAACATCGTTTCTGTGGGATCTATTCTGAGATCTAGGGAACCGCTCACTAACACTCTGATAGTCGTTATTGTTCCTTTGTGATTTTTGATTGATGATGATGTTTGGCTGATGTTCTCCATTTCATTCTCCTTGGAATATGATGCAACTTATAAATCCCTCCTTTCTACGCTCTCAGACCTGTCGCTGCCTGCTGAGGTCTAAAACACTAAAACTACTGAGGTTATAAATCCCAAATTGATGTGAGAACATGTTAAATGTAGGTTTAAACATTACAAGAAACATTACAAAAAAAGTGGATAATTTGAATAGTTTGAACACTCTGATAGTTGATATTGTTCCTTTGTGATTTTTGATGTTTGGCTGATGTTCTCCATTTCTTCCAAAATGTTGTGTTTTTCCTTGGAATATGATGCAACTTTTAACACCCTTCTTTAAAAAAAAAACAACCCAAAATGCAGGTTTAAACCCAGATAGAAATCTCAGGCATGATGTCTAAAGTAGTTTTCAGTGATTTCTGGTCATCTTTATTATGAATGATAATGAAAATGGAATGTGTTCTTTGTTCTGATCCATGATCAGATTTTACTATAAGACAAACAAACCACAACCAGTTGTTGTGGGTTATTGAGTTGGCAGGAAAAGTGGATAATTTGGCATTTGAACACTGAGGGGGTTCACGGTGGCTTAGTGGTTAGCACGTTCGCCTCACACCTCCAGGGTTGGGGGTTCGATTCACCTTGTGTGTGTGGAGTTTGCATGTTCTCCCCGTGCCTCGGGGGTTTCCTCCGGGTACTCCGGTTTCCTCCCCCGGTCCAAAGACATGCAAGTAGGTTGATTGGCATCTCTGGAAAATTGTCCCTAGTGAGTGAATGAGAGTGTGTGTGTGTGCCATGCGATGGGTTGGCACTCCGTCCAGGATGTATCCTGCCTTGATGCCCGATGACGCCTGAGATGAGGCACAGGCTCCCCGTGACCCGAGGTAGTTCGGATAAGCGGTAGAAGATTAATGAATGAATGAATGAATGAAAAACACTGAGGGTCACTGTTTACACCCCACACAAGCAAATCACTCACTTCACCTTGTCTTCTCTTTTCTTTCTTTTCTTTCTTTTTTCTTATCTTATTTATACAACATAGTTTATATCGTTCCTTTGTGATATTTTATAGAATTTTGGCTGATGT
This sequence comes from Tachysurus vachellii, assembly GCF_030014155.1. Classification (NCBI taxonomy): domain Eukaryota; kingdom Metazoa; phylum Chordata; class Actinopteri; order Siluriformes; family Bagridae; genus Tachysurus; species Tachysurus vachellii. The sequence continues at coordinate 31,826,545 of NC_083463.1, read as the reverse complement.
TCTCCATTTCTTCCAAAATGTTGTTTTTCCTTTGTATATTTCCTTTGCAACTTTTAAAACCCTCCTTTCTTCGTTCTCAGACCTGTCGCTGCCTGTGAGGTCTAAAATTCCGATCCGGTGGGATTAAATCCATAACCCCAACAGGGCAGCTGCTGAGATCTTTATCTCTGTCCTCAGATTAGTTTTTTTCAGACTGATTTTATTATCATGTTCATGTTTTGATAGAATTCTCTGTAAATGAATGAACGCTAAAAGGAAGGAAAAGTGATAGAAAAGAGAGGGAAAGGATTTGTGGTATAATAACGGTGCAGAGCTCAGATTAAACATTCTACATTTTATTACAAACTTTCACTCCATCGCTAGAAATTCTTCAGAATAGGTGTGTGTGTAGAGCTACAACTAAATAGGTGTGGCTTATTTTTAATTTCACTGGCTTAATTTTAATTTATTTTTAAAGTCTGCGGTCACGTTGAGCCTTTTGACAAGAGACAAGGCTTCAATAGTTAACCAAAGCTAATGACTGTAGTTACATACATCTTCCTAAACTCTATTTTAAAGGTTTAAGAGCTATAAGTGATGCAATACAAAACACGATAAGCTGATTAGGCTGTCTAATAGGTGGAAATTAGTCTAATCTGCTCGCAAACTTCGTGGCTCACGGGTTTCTTTGTTGATCTGTTCAAAACAGATCTACTCAAATGTATCTAACCTAACTATTTTCACTCGTTAGTGTCCAAAAAACAGTGTTTTACATGCACAGTGCCAAGAGAGGCATTGTCTATAAGTAGGCTGACTTAAAGTCAGTAAAATAATAATAAAAACAATCATTTAATAGTGGTATCCAAAACATTCAATTTAATTCAAATATTATATTATAAAAAAAAATTTAAAACGTCAATGAACACAGTATAATAAGCAGTAATAAATAGATATTTAAAATACATCAATAACACAGATAAACATCGATAAAATCATAGTTAAAGGGATAGTTCACCCAAAAAATAAAATTAATAAAGTTCAAATTATCGTTTCACTACGTTATACGGCATGTTTACGTATAATAACGAGGCAAAAAGCCAGCCAGCTTGCTTAAAGTGATGAGCATGACGGCAAAGGCAGCTACTTGTTGAACATAACGGTTTGCCTTGACGTTGTAAGATACAATCCTATCTTATCTGCAGTACACAGGGTTTAGTCCGCGTTACAGTGGATTGTCTTGCGCTAAATTCCTGTCCTCAGAAGAGCACCAGAACTAGCGGGGGTCAAGATTTTTTTTTCTTCGAGCCCCACGAAAATCACTTTAGATATCACTTTAGCTATCGACTCTTAATCTTCAAGCTATTTTCAAGACTTTAGATTGGTTAATAACTTAGTAGTAAAAATAACAGACCCACGTGGGGACTGACCAATAGCATCAATATGTGAAAAAATATGAAATTGACCAAATTTGGACATACGAGGTTTCCGCCCGACAGCAACGATACATATATATATATATATATGGCCGCTGTCATGAACCACTGTCTACTACGGTTTTCATTGATTTCGGGTCAAGTTTATTACAAATGTTAATGAAAATGGAATGTGTTGTTTGTTCTGATTCATGATCAATGCTCTATTCAGGATTGCGTCATAATCACCTGACGTGTAACCCGCTAGATTTTACTATAAGACAAACAAACCAAGGCCAGATGTTGTGGGTTTTTGAGTTGGCATTTAAAGTGTATTGTATAATGAGTGGAGTAAAAAGACCGAGGTGAATTGTTTGGAACACAATATTTTGAGATGTTTGCTATGTGATCAACATCTGACATGCCACAATAACACATCAACAATGCTGCGACACTAATATTTAATATTATTTAACGATTTGAAAATGATATTGAAAACGTTACATTGATGTGAAGATATTTGAAATTGTTTTGTAAAAGGTGTCATTATGTTTGGGCCTAGATTTCGTTGCCTTTACACTATTTTGACCAGCAGGTGTCGCCACCGACGGTTCAATCGATTCGAGGCTCCCGTCAATAAAGCAGGTGTTTGTGAGTGTTCAGGTGAGTGAGATGAAAGTAAATCCCGTTCTGGATCCCGGGCGGATTCTTTAGAGGTGGCTGCTGGAACAAGGTCAGGGCTGGATCTGATAGTTGCCGTGGTAACGGATGCTGTCCTTAGGAATATTAAATGGTGGTCCAGGACTAAAGACTGTGTACACATGTGAATATAACATTGTCTGAGTGAGCTCCTAATATACAGCAGATCTGATTAATGATTAAATGTCATCATAAAAAAAAACTTCTTTAAGTTCTTTCACTTCTTTAAGCTTCTAAAATAAAAAGATAAAAAGATTTGCAGCTAATATTACATCATATGATTGAGATTTTACGGTGAATTTGATATAAATAAATAACGTACTTCAAACCTCGACCAGTCCTGCTGTCTGTTATTTTGATCTGTTTTAATCTCTTGTGTTTGTCTTTGTGTCGTTGTGTAAAAACCCCAGCTTTGTGTTTCAGTGTTTTAGGTTTAAAGTCAATCTTCCTGTCAGTATTGACTGCTGTAGGATGGAGACGTCCACTGTGGGATCTCACTCATCTCTCCTGCTCTGACTTTAAACTGTTTAATGAGGCTAAAACATTCGTTCTGCTCTTTATTTACACTAATAAGACAATTAAACGTTCATGCACACAAATGAATAAATAAACACCCACACATTTTTTATGTAAATTAGCTCTCTCTCTGATCTCAGTCCAATTTATAGTCTAATCAGACACCGGAGGAAACGCTCATCCATCCGTTCATCTTCAATTTAACAGGAAGAGAGAATATTTCTGTCATTATTTCTTTCTTTCTCTGCAGTAATTGTAGCTCGGGGTTACAGCTGAGAGATGGAGTTAATGTGTTTGTTTATCGTTCACACTGTGACACCTTCAGCTCTGTTTTACCGACACGATCACTCGTTCTTTAAAGATTGTATTTTAATATTCAAAGCATTCAGATTTATGTTCAAAGCATTCAGCATTGTTTTATGTCATGCATAAATACAACAGGTGTGTGAGTGTTCAGGTGTGTGAGTGTTCAGATACTTGTGTTCAGGTTTGTGAGTGTGCAGGTGTGTGAATGTTCAGATGTGTGAGTGTCCAGGTGTGTAAGTGTTCAGGTGTGTGAGTGTCCATGTGTGTAAGTGTTCAGGTGTATGAGTGTCCATGTGTGTAAGTGTTCAGGTGTATGAGTGTCCATGTGTGTAAGTGTTCAGGTGAATGAGTGTCCAGGTGTGTAAGTGTTCAGGTGTGTAAGTGTTCAGGTGTGTGAGTGTCCATGTGTGTAAGTGTTCAGGTGTGTGAGTGTCCAGGTGTGTGAGTGTCCAGATGTGTGAGTGTCCAGATGTGTGAGTGTTCAGGTGTGTGATTGTCCAGGTGTGTGAGTGTTGAGGTGTGTGAGTGTCCAGGTGTGTGACCGTTCCGGTGTGTGAGTGTTCAGTTGTGTAAGTGTTCAGGTGTGTGAGTGTCCAGGTGTGTAAGTGTTCAGGTGTGTGAGTGTCCAGATGTGTGAGTGTCCAGGTGTGTGATTGTCCAGGTGTGTGAGCATTCCGGTGTGTGAGTGTTGAGGTGTGTGATTGTCCAGGTGTGTGATTGTCCAGGTGTGTGAGTGTTGAGGTGTGTGAGTGTTGAGGTGTGTGATTGTCCAGGTGTGTGAGTGTTGAGGTGTGTGAGTGTTCAGGTGTGTGAGTGTTCAGGTGTGTGAGTGTTCAGGTGTGTGAGTGTTCAGGTGTGTGAGTGTTCAGGTGTGTGAGATGAATGTAAATCTGTACTGCATCCAGAGCAGAACAACGGCGGATCCGTGTGTGATAGTTGCCATGGTAACGGACTCTATCATTAGGAATTTTTTTTTAGTGGAAAAAAAAAAATCCGTCAAATGACCAACAAATCTAACTGTGTGATTAATAATTAAATGAGGTCACAGAAATCTGTTCAGCTTGTTTACATCTTTATGCTTTCAAAATGAAAAGAAAAAAGATTCGGCTTATATTTACATCATAAGAGTGAGATCAATGAATTTAACATAAAGAAAGAAAGAATAATGTCTTTAACACCAGACGCTAGTTACTTAACGTAAATATGTTAAATTATAGTTTAATAAATATTAGTATTGTGTGCTTTTTTGTGCATCTTTTTTAAAATGAAGCCCCCTAGTGGTCAGGTGGGAGAACATGAACGCTTATGAACGTTTCTACAGTAATCTTCTTGTGTGATTTGTAAAATTTGATTGTTCAGATTGGTGTTTGATTATTTCTCTCTAACAGCAGCTTTTAGGTTCTAATCCTTTATAGTTGTTGTTTTTTTTTTCTAATTAATATGATGAACTTTTCCATATGGAGTCACGTATGTTTTCTCTCATTGTCAGCTGTAACTAAAGCTGTTTTAAAATGATAGACATCTTCATTCATTCATCTTCTACCGCTTATCCGAACTACCTCGGGTCACGGGGAGCCTGTGCCTATCTCAGGCACACACACACACTCATTCACTCACGCAATCACACACTACGGACAATTTTCCAGAGATGCCAATCAACCTACCATGCATGTCTTTGGACCGGGGGAGGAAACCGGAGTACCCGGAGGAAACCCCCGAGGCACGGGGAGAACATGCAAACTCCACACACACAAGGCGGAGGCGGGAATCGAACCCCGACCCTGGAGGTGTGAGGCGAACGTGCTAACCACTAAGCCACCGTGACTCCTATGATAGACATCTTGCGAGAGAAAAAAGAGGCAGGTGAAGGACCATCAGTGTATAATGTTAACTATAATGTAAACAATAACAGGAAGTAACTCCTGTAGTTACATTACATGCTAAAATAAACTCACATGTAATTATAACATAGGTACAAAATAAAGTCCGTGATCCTGGTGGATGTCACAAATTCCAGCGAAACAGATCCAGATCCAGGGAAGCACAGATAGGGAGAGATCTAGGTCTTGGGGCCAGGATGGCGATGCTGATGTTTGCATTTGTGTTTAAATACCTATCAGGGTTAGTCAGAGAGTGTAAACACACACACACACACACACACACACACACACACAGTGAGAGAGAGAGAGAGAGAGAGAGAGAGAGCATTAATATGAGAAGGGTGTGCCTCAGTGTTCAAACATGAGATAAGAGTTAAAACACACACTAACGCTCCTCTGTGTGCGGCGCTGAACACCACCATTCAAAACAACACCGTCCAAATAAACATCCAGAACATGTCCTGCTCCTGCTTTGTTCATGCTGTAGCACAGATCTGTGGCTTAGTGGGAAAAAAACTGTGTCTGACAGGATGCTAAAGCGTCTCATTTCTTATGAGACCGGAGCTGCTGCTAGAGACGTCGCCGAACCGAATCCCAGAATCAGGGTCAGGGTCAGGGTCAGAATCAGTGTCAGGGGCAAAAAAAATAATAATAATAATCATTGTACATGCTCAGTGACCAGGAACTCACACACACTCACTCACTCACTCACTCATTTTCTACCGCTTATCCGAACTACCTCGGGTCACGGGGAGCCTGTGCCTATCTCAGGCGTCATCGGGCATCAAGGCAGGATACACCCTGGATGGAGTGCCAACCCATCACAGGGCACACACACACACTCTCATTCACTCACACAATCACACACTACGGACAATTTTCCAGAGATGCCAATCAACCTACCATGCATGTCTTTGGACCGGGGGAGGAAACCGGAGTACCCGGAGGAAACCCCCGAGGCACGGGGAGAACATGCAAACTCCACACACACAAGGTGGAGGCGGGAATCGAACCCCCAACCCTGGAGGTGTGAGGCGAACGTGCCAACCACTAAGCCACCGTGACCCCTCCAGGAACTTTACCTTAAATTTATTTACTTTTAACTTGCTGAGGTAAAAAAAAATAAAAATACTGCTTTAAAATTGCAATGTGTTTAGTAAAGGTAAAAAAAAAATATCACCTGTAACAAAGAATTATTAAGAGTTGTGCTGAAAAAAAAAAGATAATATAAATGATGGGAAGTTTAATTATTTGTGTGTGAACACACGTTTGAGTTCCATCCTGTAACCGGAGGATGTAACCAACTGCACATGAAAGCGAGGTCTGTCATTAACACACCAGAAGCTCATCCATCGATAACACTGATAATCAATCAATAATACGATCAATAATACAGGTTTGAGTTGAAGGTACGGTTCATCTCGCTCCAGCTGAGATTCCTCCTCAGGTCCCTGCTGAAAATTCCATAAGATCCTGAGCTGAAGTGGACGAGGTTTGTGTGTGTGGAGGTCGTTTACGGGGCTGACCTACATCTGTAGGGGGAAAAAGAACAGTCGAGCGAGGAGATTATTTTTTCTCCTGGAGTTAAAAAGTCACTTGGTTCTCGGTTGAAGTCGAAGCGAGGCGTGGCCGTCTTTGCTCGTTCGGGTCAAATACAGTTGAATTTGCTCTGAGGTGTGTTTTCTGTGTGACTTTAAACATGTCTGAAAAAACAGATCTAATCTATTTGTTTAGTGTTCAAACAAATTCTAATCCAATTCTTGATGATTTTTATTATAACGTCTTTAACCTGCATGATACAGTTATTATATTATATTCTGATGGAGTAGAAGTGTGTGTTATTATTAAACATTTCTTTTCCTGTTACTCTGACGTAGATTCCGAACTATTTCTGAAAAGCTATTTGTTTGTTTATGCGGTTTTTTTTTTTGTGTGTGTGTGAATTTATTTATTTCTGTATTTATTTATTGCTATTATATCAAAACATTTGTATGGTCTTATATATAAATAATCAGTAAACATGTACAAGTCGTGTGTGTGTGTGTGTGTGTGTGTGGCAGGGTGTTAATTCTTAGCTCCAGTTAATTCAGCTGAAGTTACAGTTAAAGTCTTCGGTGAGTTTAAAAGGTTCAACACTTTGTTAGCATTGTTACTTTGTTAGCATTGTTAGATAATTCTAACACAGCTCACAGTTTATCAAAGTTTAACGTTCTCTTATGTTCAGTCTGAGACGTAGATTTGCAAAATCTTTTTTTATCAGCTGAAATTTCACCATTTCACAGCAGACTGGCGATAAGAACCAACTGCTGCTGTGTGTCGTTATACAACGTGTGTGTGTGTGTGTGTGTGTGTGTGTGTGTGTGTGTGTGTGTGTGTGCGCGCATGTGTGTGTGTGTAATAGCAGTGAGGAGCGAGACGGAAAGAATCAGGAGAAGAAAATCCTCACAAATCCACAGCGTCCTTCATCTGCACCACAGTGACACAATGGAGGAGCAATTACTATCAGAAACAGCCACAGAGCCGCTACACTCAATCCATCCTTCACACACACACACACACACGCACAGAGCCTCAGGGTGAAGGACGTACAATCATCTGATAATTCAGATCTCTTTCTTCTGGTAGATTTACTGCAGTGAAGGAGAAACGGAACGTGGGACGTGACCTCCAGCAGACAAAAAAACACCAGATTAAAAAATAAATAATAAATAAATAAAAACAGGATTCACAGGAATTTTAGTCATATTTTTTATTCATGATTTGTGTTATTTTGTGCCAATGGCTACTCCGATTACTGAAATGGTGTTAATTATTTTTAGATAAACCCATCACTTAGTTGTGTGTGTGTGTGTGTGTGTGTGTGATTGAGACTGTCATACACAGGTCATGGATCAGTTATAGTTCTTCAGTGCCAGAGGGAAATGAAACTGTATTTTTGATCATTAAATAAAAACAATCTCTCTCTCTCTCACACACACACACACACACACACACACACACACACACACACACACACACACACTGTGCCTTTGTTTGAGTTATTATGGTGCTTTTAGGAATTTTGTGCAACATACTGCATTCTGATCGGCATATCTGCTGGTAATTATTCCCTCACTCACACTCACTCACTCACTCACTCACTCACTCACTCTCTTACTGACTCACTGACTCACTCACTCACTCACTCACTCACTCTGTTACTGACTCACTCACTCACTCTGTTACTGACTCACTCACTCACTCTCTTACTGACTCACTGACTCATTCACTCACACTCACTCACTCTCTTACTGACTCACTCACTCTCTTACTGACTCACTGACTCATTCACTCACACTCACTCACTCTCTTACTGACTCACTCACTCTCTTACTGACTCACTGACTCATTCACTCACACTCACTCACTCTCTTACTGACTCACTCACTCTCTTACTGACTCACTGACTCATTCACTCACACTCACTCACTCTCTTACTGACTCACTCACTCTCTTACTGACTCACTGACTCATTCACTCACACTCACTCACTCTCTTACTGACTCACTCACTCTCTTACTGACTCACTGACTCATTCACTCACACTCACTCACTCTCTTACTGACTCACTCACTCTCTTACTGACTCACTCACTCTCATACAGACTCACTCACTCTCTCTCATTCTCTCACTGACTCACTCAAGTATGGAGGTGAAGTGAAGAGGATGAGCAGCAGCACCTTCACCTCCACTCAACATTTCCACTGTGTTTCTACAGAAGAAATCATGTTTGTTTTTCCACCTTTAACACGTCCTGTTTCCAAACAAATTTCATCAGAAACGTTTAACACCGAACACGCAAAGTGATTACTTACACGTCACAGTAAACACACTGGGCAAAACACACACACACACACACACACACACACACACACTCACTGTGCTTTCAGTAAGTGAGTTAATCTGTTCTTTATCCTCTCACTGTTTCACATCCGATCGAGGTACAAATGAGGCAGGAACAAGCAGCCGACACTATCACTGCTTCACACCATGATGAAATATGGAATATTTGGTAAAAGAGATAAACGTTGTTTGCTTTGTTCCATAATGGTTAAGTCCCGGTTGCTGTGGCTTGTGTATTTGTCCAGCTCCAATTGATGTGTCTTATTTATAACCAGGAACTAATCGTTAATGGTTAAACATTAAAAGCCAACTGTCTTCATGTCACACGGGCTGTTGATAATAAATTTGATGGAGCTGAGGTATATCACACTAAGACACTGGTGATGTCAGCGTGTAAAAACAACCTCTAACAGTGTGTTAATGATGTTCTCAGGGATTTACGTTGGTGTGTGTTGGTTTCAGCTGGATTCTTCCAGAACATTCTGCAGCTGTTAGCTGGTTTTATCCGGGATTTGTCATGAAGCCTCGCTTTACACTGATACACAATGTCCAGCCAGGCGAATGGCATGTTTATGCAACTCACACACACACACACACACACACACACACACACACACACACACACACACACACACAGATCAGAGTGTCTGAGAACATCGTGTGTGTGAGACGAATGTTTGCTCCTACAGCTCATCTTATGTCAGTGAGTCTCTACAGCCAGACGCTTACACTGACACACACACACTCACTGACGCTCACACTGACGCTCACACTGACACACACACACTCACTGACGCTCACACTGACGCTCACACTGACACACACACACTCACTGACGCTCACACTGACACACACACTCACTGACGCTCACACTGACACACACACTCACTGACGCTCACACTGACACACACACTCACTGACGCTCACACTGACGCTCACACTGACACACACACTCACTGACGCTCACACTGACACACACACACTCACTGACGCTCACACTGACGCTCACACTGACACACACACTCACTGACGCTCACACTGACACACACACACTCACTGACGCTCACACTGACACACACACTCACTGACGCTCACACTGACACACACACTCACTGACGCTCACACTGACACACACACTCACTGATGCTCACACTGACACACACACTCACTGACGCTCACACTGACACACACACTCACTGACGCTCACACTGAAACACACTCACTGACGCTCACACTGACACACACACTCACTGACGCTCACACTGATGCTCACACTGACACACACACTCACTGACGCTCACACTGACACACACACACTCACTGACGCTCACACTGACACACACACTCACTGATGCTCACACTGACACACACACTCACTGAAGCTCACACTGACACACACACTCACTGACGCTCACACTGACACAAACACACTCACTGACGCTCACACTGACACACACACACTCACTGACACTCACACTGACACACACACTCACTGACACTCACACTGACACACACACACTGACGCTCACACTGACACACACACACTCACTGACGCTCACACTGACATAAACACACTCACTGACGCTCACACTGACACACACACACTCACTGACGCTCACACTGACACACACACACTGACGCTCACACTGACACAAACACACTCACTGATGCTCACACAGACACACACACTCACTGACGCTCACACTGACACACACACTCACTGACGCTCACACTGACACACACACACTCACTGACGCTCACACTGACACACACACTCACTGACGCTCACACTGAAACACACTCACTGACGCTCACACTGACACACACACTCACTGACGCTCACACTGATGCTCACACTGACACACACACTCACTGACGCTCACACTGACACACACACCCTCACTGACGCTCACACTGACACACACACTCACTGACGCTCACACTGACACACACACACTCACTGATGCTCACACTGACACACACACTCACTGACGCTCACACTGACACACACACTCACTGACGCTCACACTGACACACACACACTCACTGACGCTCACACTGACACAAACACACTCACTGATGCTCACACTGACACACACACTCACTGACGCTCACACTGACACACACACTCACTGACGCTCACACTGACACACACACACTGACGCTCACACTGACACAAACATACTCATTGATGCTCACACTGACACACACACTCACTGACGCTCACACTGA
>NC_083463.1:31798139-31810639 GCF_030014155.1 Tachysurus vachellii | reverse complement strand
ATCAACTGCTTCTGGTTTAAACACACATTGCCACAAAAGTTTTGGCACCCCAAATATATACATATAAGGTACTTGATATATTATATATAACTATCGTGTATTTTCTGTACGTACCAATGTTTTGTGTTTAAAGAATGTATGGAAACTTTTATTGTTATTATGTTTACACTAAAAAAGACTAAAAGTGCGCTGGAACAAGTAAAATTTTTTTTTACATGGATTGTATGTGCAGTTATAAATGTGTTTCAAAGAAGAAATAAACTAATAAAAGTGTTTTTATTTTCATTTTAAACGATTGTACTCTTTCTAAAATCCTCGTCTGCTGTGTGTTCTGTGCTTTAGGTTAGCATGTCCACTATAGTTTATAAACAACAACAAATGATGAAAACTCTCGATGCACTGCACCACGGTGGGGAACAGGGTGCAGATTTGGGACTCTGTATGTTAGGAGTTAAGTATACGGGATTAATAGAATTTTATAAAATGAAAACGAAGATTTTAGTCTTATACATAAATTTTATGATGGACATTGAATTGTCTTGACAATCTGATCATGTGATAAACGATCCTGTGATAAGAGTTCTAACTGATTTTGTTAGTCTGTTTTGCCCCCTAGTGGTAACATCACGTCAGCGCACATAAATATCTATATAATGGACACCGAAGCTTTTTTTTATATTTATAATTTGCTTACATTTTGCATTTACATTTATACATTTGTGAGATTATCTAAACTATTACACTCTATTTGGTCAAATTATACTTTAGTAATATATAGAAAGTCAGTTGTATCAGGAGAATCAATTGAATCAGTAAAATTATTTGAAAGAGTTGAATTAGGGTAATGAAATGTATCAGGGAATCAGTTGAATCAAAGGAAGCAGTTGAATCAGGAGAATCGGTTAAATTAGAGGAATGATTAGACTCAGAGGAATCAGTTACATCAGGAAAATTAATTGAATCCGTTGAAATATGGTAATGAGTTGAATCAGGGGAATCATTTGAGTCAGGGAATCAGTTATATCAATTGAATTAGGGGAATGAGTTGGATCAGAAGAATTAGTTGAATCAGGGGAATCAGTTAAATAAGGGGAATGAGTTAAATTGGGGGAATCAGTTAAACTAGGAGAATGAGTTGAATTAGAGGAATAAGCTGAATCAGAGGAATCAGTCAAACCAGGGGAATTAGTTTAATTAGGAAAATTAGTTGAATCCTTTGAAATAGGGTAATGAGTTGAATCAGGGGAATCAACTGAATCAGGGGAACCAGTTGAATCAGGGGAATCAGTTGAATCAGGGGAATCAGTTGAATCAGGGGAATCAGTTGAGTTCTGCAATAATATTCTATGGGCAGATGAATCAAAAGTAAAACCTTTCCGGGGCTCCATTTACTCATTATTACGATATAAAATCACCAGCTTTTGTTTTTGTAACTGTAAAGTTTGACAGACACTCAACATATTAATGAAGGTGTTTCTTTATTATGGCTGGAAGGACTCTCCAGTGTCAGTGCTCTGTAACAGACAGAAGTAAAGTGAAATATTCAGGACAGAACAGTCTACACTTCAGTAACATGACCGTTTTAACGTAGTGTAATGTGTGTCAGGTTGTACAGTATCACAACACCCTGTCCTGGATAGGTTTCCTATAACAACACAACAAAGTTTGATTCTTTATTCTAGTGTGAAACACTGAGTCGTTCTGTTCCTGGGTGACATTTATGATTAATAACGTGGAAGAGGAAGTCACTATTTTCTCCTGTCTAACCACACTGCAGACAATATCTCACAGTGAGGAGTATTACTTCATTTATCCTACATCCAAGAGTGTTTCACATGTAATGTGATAAATTGTTTGTTTGTTGTAAATTATAATTTGATCAATTGTGTTAATTTGTGTGGGGCACGGTGGCTTAGTGGTTAGCACGTTCGCCTCACACCTCCAGGGTTGGGGGTTCAATTCCCGCCTCCACCTTGTGTGTGTGGAGTTTGCATGTTCTCCCCGTGCCTTGGGGGTTTCCTCCGGGTACTCCGGTTTCCTCCCCCGGTCCAAAGACATGCATGGTAGGTTGATTGGCATCTCTGGAAAATTGTCCGTAGTGTGTGATTGTGTGAGTGAATGAGAGTGTGTGTGTGTGCCCTGTGATGGGTTGGCACTCCATCCAGGGTGTATCCTGCCTTGATGCCCGATGACGCCTGAGATAGGCACAGGCTCCCCGTGACCCGAGGTAGTTCGGATAAGCGGTAGAAGATGAATGAGTGAATGAGTGAGTGAGTGAGTGAGTGAGTGGTTTTATCCTCATAGCAGAACATCGGGTTGATGCTGTGTGTCATTTGGTATTACTTGGTATATTATATTAAATTACATCTAGCAATTTCCTGAACGGTTTGTTTTTTCTTTTTTATAATCATAAATAATATAAAAAAAATATAAACATCAATATGACCAATGATCAATATGTTGTTGTTTTTGTTTTTGTTTTTTAAATAATGTAAATTTAAGAATTTCTGATCACACATCATGTAACGACACAGACACACGTACAGGTCGAGTTTGATTGCCTTAAATGGCATACACACACTTCCTTACATGTCACACACACACACACACACACACACACACAAAGCCGTCCTTGTCGGTGTGTTTCCCATCGCAGCTCTGATAGCTGCACAATGTTTCACACGAGGAAGTTGCCATGAGTCGGTTGCTGGCTAGTTCCTCTTTGGATCATGCTAACACACACACATACACACCTCATTGTCAGTGCAGTACACACACACACACACACACACGCACGCCTCAGTCACACAGTGCAGTACAGAGACGTTCCACCCGGCCTCAGTCTCAGGTAAGTGTCAGTCTGACATGTTTAACACAGGTCTTAGGAGTAGCTTGTGTAAGAGTTTGTGAGTTTTACACAACACTGGATTGTAATTCTACCTTTTTCTTAAACGTTCTAGAGGTGAATTTCATACTTATTGGAATCTTTCAGATGATTAAATAAGAGAAGTGAAAAAATGTGTGAATGAATAATTGTATAAAACTTTGTACTCTTTGTAAAAATTTAATGAATGAATGAATAAGTTAATGAATGATCTTGTACAGATAATGGAATAAATGATCAAATAATAATAATTATAATAAAATAATATGAGTGAAATGAATGAATGACGTCATTATTACTCCTGCTCTAGGGCTTGGATGTGAATGAGTGAATGAGTTTACTCATTTTACATGTGAAAAATGAAGGAATGAAGGACTGAAGGAATATATACATGATTAATTTTACAGAAGATGTGAATGGATGAACGAACAAATATGAACAAATATAAAAGCAAATAATCTTTTGAGTAAATGAATAGATGAATGAATCAATAACTGTATGAAGAATCACATACAGAGGTGTGTACATGAATGAATGAATTAATTAATGACTGAATGAACAAACGAATGAACGAACGAATGAATGAATAAATGAATGAATTGTTGAATCATTTTAGAAAAATACATGTGCATGAATTCTAATTTTGTGTATGTGACAATTGGAAGGACGAATGAATGAATGAATGAATGAATAAGAAATGGATGAATGCATGAACAAATTAATGATCTAAGACAAGTGAAGAACTGTGTGAATGGATGAATTAATTATGTTTTACAGATACTGACACCTTCACCGGTGGAGAAAACATGTGAAGAGATGAAATAATGATGTTTTACAAATGAATGAATAAATTAATGAATGAATGGATGAATGGAAAGATGGATGTGTCAGTGATTAAACAATTGTGTAAGTAAACAAGTCTTGTGCAAGTAGATAAATTAAATAATACGTTATTAACTAGATGTATGGACGGACGATTGGACGAACGATGTGAAAATGGTCTTTGCCTCTGGACTTGGTCCAAGCTCCACAGCAGCTTTCATGAAACCTGCGGAGTTTAGAACAAGTACAGCGTCTCAGACACGACGACACGTTACCCACAATGCATTTCACACGTCTCCTTCGCGACTCTGGCTGTTGAGAGCGAACCACCGGATGTAGGTGTGTATCGCTACATGATTAGCTCTGACGTGTTCAGGTCAGTGGTGTGTGACCTCACAACATCATGTCATGTGTTTATCCAGAGCTGCGTGTAATACGTCTATCTTAAACCTCTGTTACGCACATCAGGGAAATTCCCCTTCACACTTCCGCTAACTTTTTACAGCAGTGTAACTTCTGCAATTCTGAGGACTTTAGGAAGTCTGATTTCCTCAAATCTCTGGAGAAATCTGATCTGTTTTGGTGCAGAATCAGACCTACAAGTTGAGTCACAAAGCTTTTGTTGTCGTTTTGATCGTCTACATCTGACGCAGTATCTGTACTACAACAGACAAGTGGTGCTTCCATCAAAGTCTTTCATCTCTTCATCCGTCCGTCTATTCATACTTTCATTCAACCATGAGTATATCCATCTGTCCATCCATCCATTCATATAAGAACCCAGTGATTATATATGTAGTTTTATATATGATTTATTATCTCCATCCATCTGCATCTCCATCCATTCATTAATCCATCCATCCATCAGCACATTCATTTATATATGCAGCCATTCCTCTACATTCATCAGTATAATCTATTCATACATTCATTCATCTGCCAATCTGCCACCACCCATCAGTACATCTAGACATCCATCCATCCATCCATCCGTTTATGCTCCCATCCATCCATCCATCCATCCATGTCCACGTTTATACATTTAACAATCTATCCATAATTCACCTGTTTACCTGTTCATCCGTCCGTCCATCACTACATCAATCTACACAATTCTCTACATTAATCCATCCATCCATCCATCACTCTATCAACATGAGGGAAATGTTCAGTGTGACCTTCTTGTTTTCAGTCAGCTCACGAGACACGTGAAGGGTCGA
Source organism: Tachysurus vachellii (assembly GCF_030014155.1). Classification (NCBI taxonomy): domain Eukaryota; kingdom Metazoa; phylum Chordata; class Actinopteri; order Siluriformes; family Bagridae; genus Tachysurus; species Tachysurus vachellii. The sequence continues at coordinate 31,805,713 of NC_083463.1, read as the reverse complement.
GTTTGTCAAATCACAGGTCAAAGGTCGAGTATAGAGTCAGTGTAAGACCTGCAAACTGTCCACCGGGTGAATTTTCTTACTGTTCGTATCTTATCGCCATGACGACGGATCAAAAACGGTGTCGAGCTGAACAGTAACAGATCATCATCTCCGAAAACATCGTAGTGGTTAAAGAAATCACCTGATTTAGATGTTTTGATGTCGATATATTTTATACAAACATACTAAATAAAAAATACTTTATCGGAATAAATATATTATAATTTTATGGTATTTATTTGGCTGCTTGTTTTCGAGCTGTTTCAATTTTAAAAATGTAAAAATTGTCAGAAGGTTAAAGACGAAATAAAAATGGAGAAAGAAACCGGTGTCATTTTTCTTGATTTATTGGTCCACTATTTTTATACATGCCACCATAAGAGGAGGTGTGACAGGAAATGTGCATGTATTACACACACACACACACACACACGCACGCACACACACACGTGAGTATAACACTGTTAGAGCACTGCTCTCTCCAAAAGGAATGATGTAGTGCTTCTCCTTCTCTTCTCCTCCTCCCTGATCAGACAGATAGGAGGAGCCTGAGCTTCCTGAGTGAGGCAGATCTCCATACATACTGCTTTCATTTATTTATTTATTTATTCTTTTGATAAAACCAGACCCACTGAAACCATAAGATAAGCCACCAGCACCACAGGGAAAGCCCCAGACTGGTCCTGGATCAGCGTGAGGACTCGTTGTGCTCGTTATGGTGCCGTTAGTCATCCACGGTGATGTTGCGGAACAGGTAGGCCATGGATTCTCCGTTATGTGTGCGGCGGATGGCTTCGGCCAGAATCATACTGACGTCCACCGTCTTGATCTTGGGACACTGAAGCTTCTGGAGCTCATGGGGGACCGTGTTGGTCACCACCACCTGTGTGATGAAGCAGAGATACGATCGTTACCTCGAAGCTGAACACAGGTCATGAACATGAACATCCAATAAATTCTCTCCTTCACTGAAACCGCCTCCAGAAACACAGTGACATCAGGAGCGACTGATTTGTATAACAGTTCCTCAAGAAAACCGGAGTCACTCTTCCTGTTTCTCAGCTTGCTAATTCACTCGCTAATTTGACTGCAGCTAGAAGTTTAGCACAAACTATACTGTAGCTCAAACTACACAGTTTCACCTTCACACCAGCATCGTTACTCGTCGGCGCAGGACGAAAGTGTCCTCACCTCGTCTATAAGAGACTCCTCGATGAGGCGCGGGGCTTCGGCCGAGAGCAAACCGTGAGTGGCCATGACGTAGATCTTATACGCTCCTCTCTCCTTCAGGATCTCCGCCGCAGCCACAAAATCCTCCACGTCATCGATGATGTCATCCTAAAATATAGATCCACATTAAATTTTCTTAAAAGTCTCACTCACTCTCACTCACTCACTCACTCACTCACTCACTCACTCACTCACTCATCTTCTACCGCTTATCCGAACTACCTCGGGTCACGGGGAGCCTGTGCCTATCTCAGGGGTCATTGGGCATCAAGGCAGGATACACCCTGGACGGAGTGCCAACCCATCGCAGGGCACACACACACACTCTCATTCACTCACGCAATCACACACTACGGACAATTTTCCAGAGATGCCAATCAACCTACCATGCATGTCTTTGGACCGGGGGAGGAAACCGGAGTACCCGGAGGAAACCCCCGAGGCACGGGGAGAACATGCAAACTCCACACACACAAGGTGGAGGCGGGAATCGAACCCCGACCCTGGAGGTGTGAGGCGAACGTGCTAACCACTAAACCACCGTGCCCCCTCTTAAAAGTCTTATCATTTTTATTTAGAACCTGATCTGTCTATCTTTCATTTGAACCATTTGTGTATTTGTGTGTTGTTATTTTACTATGTATTTATTTTTATTATTAGGAGCTTTAATGACACACAAGCTCTAATTACATCAATACACAATTATAATTTATTATTAATTAGTAACTAATAATAACTACTAACTATTCATTATAATAATTAATTAGCATCTTATCAGCGGAACTGCTTCATTTAGATCACGTAGATTATTTTTGTAAACGAACTGAAAGAGGATTTCCATTTTTCTCACCAATTATTTATTTATTTATTTTCATTTAATTTTTTAATTAAATTTCTCTGAATGATTTTGAAGATTAATAACTGCAAAAAAAAAAACACACGTAGAAACTGTCTGATTTGTATAAAGGCAAATCTTCGATTTTGTTGACTAAATAAACAACTAACGACTGAAGGCTATTTCCGTTGAAACTCTTGACTTCCTCTAGTGGTGTGACTCTGCCATTACACATATGGAGTTTAAAAAAATAAAGAATGTTACGAAAAGAAATCACAATATTAAAATAATAAGCAACATTCTATAAGATATAAAGGCAGTTTGTACAACAATAATACACTAGCACTAGGATGAGTGTGCGAGAGTGAATGATACGTACAATAATGATGGCGATTCGACCCCCGACGTCTCCCACCACGGTGATGGGCGGCTTCTCCTTAGCCATCAACACTGCACGGGAACAGCAAAATGAAATGAAAATAAACTTGTTGCATAAACAGGTGATTTATGCCTAAACCCACACCCATACACCTACACACACACACACACACTACTGCTCCAGGATTAGCCATTTAATAATAAAATAGATTTCCAAATTCGACAGAATTTTCAGTGTGTGGTTTTAGAGTAGTGTGTATGTGTGTGTGAAGTTTTTTCCATCACCTTCTCCAACCCCATTAAAATCCAGCAATAAACTCAAATAAAATCCAGTTACACCTCAACAAACTCACACCACATCCTGGTTTAAAACAGCCGACACGAACAAACAAAAGTAAACGCGAATCTATTAGTTTGCACGAAGGAAAGATCTCGAGTTCTTCTGATCGTTTGTGTTTATAAAACGTGAGGAAACTTTTTAAGCAGGTTTTACTGACATAAGCGGGATACAGACTGGAGATTTTAGCTCATCGCCCTGAGAACATTTTATTTCATTTCTTATACGTACAAATAACCGGACGTGGTTAAAAAAAATAAATAAAAGCTTATGCGACGTCATCAGTACGAGGACGAAATTTGGCTGGGAAAAGTTCAGTAAACTGTGTTTCAGACGTTTCAGACACGCCCACCGTTGCACCTAACTCCGCCCCATCTCAGTCTGATACTTTTATAGTAATTAAAAAATAAATCCATGCAACAATTCTATAAATATCAATGACAAGAAACAAGATAAAGACAGAACAAACACCGGATGTTTTTAAAGTCGCTGTGCTTTCTTCATCTGTTTGTGTTATGTGAGTAATCACATCATATCATCTTCTCATGTGGGTGGAGCCAATCATGTGACCTTCTCAGGCAGAGAAATGTCGAAAGACTATTCTTATTATTTCTCGTAGAAGCGAAAATTACCGACTTTAAACATGGGCACGGCTTTGATTTCCTGCCCGATTCTTATTGGCTGTTCCTCACCATGAGAAAATAAAACCAGCGATTTGTGGCGTGCAGGATGACGAAGTATCGTAGGTCCTGAAAAAAAGAGTCTACTCTAAAAGTGGATCTACGGTCGTGTTTGGCCTACTGAGGCCACCGTAGATTCAGGGGGTGTGGTTTTTTGGGCACACGGGCAAGAAAAAAAAACGAAATCCGAACACATTCTGTACATGCGTCAGGCTTAAAATATGAAGAGAGACAGAAAGAACAGCCCTAAAGCCAAACACACAGACTGCAGCAGGTCATGCATTTGCAGCACACAGCAGAGGAGACGCTCGACTCCGTACTTGGAAGCTCGATGCCAGGGAACGGAGCTTGATATTTCCCTGTGTGGCCGACAGATAAAGGAGGAGGACTGGTTAAATAAAGCATGTTGATAAACACTCAGCCAGAGCAGAATTACTGCGGAGGATTGTTCTAGACAGTCCACACACTCACATCATCTGATATCTGGATTTATAAATAACCAGTTTACACAAACACAATATTGTTAACTTCAGACATCTTCATGGTGTAATTCGACCTCACAACTTCACTTTACTCGTTTCGTCACACAGGATTTCTACAGGAGGAGGAGCAGCTCTTACACGGCAGCTCGAGGCCCGGAGGTCCACACGAGGGTCTGATCGCCGGAGGAGAGTGTCGACCGTCAGCCAGATCAGACTCGGATTGAGCTTCACCGTGGATTACTGCAAGACCCAGTCTCAGGCGCTCGGCGTATGACTGAGCTCTACACACACACACACACACACACACTCATCAATGGACATTCAACGCACACACGCACATAAACGAACACGGACACACACACACAGACATTCAGATGAGCACACATACACACACACACACACACACATCAACAAACACAGACACACACAGACATTCAGTTGTGCACACACACATCAACGGACAAGGACACACATCAACGGACAATTGGATGTGCACACACAGAGACACACATAAACACACAAAGACACCAACACACAGAAACACACAGACAAGAACACACACACACACACACACACAAACACACACAGAGACAAGAACACACGCACACAGACAAGAACACACACACACAGATAGACAAGAACACACACACACACACACAGATAGACAAACACACACAGATAGACAAACACACACACACAGACAGACAAGAACACACACACACAGACAGACAAGAACACACACACACACAGACAAGAACACACACACACACAGACAAGAACACACACACACACAGACAAGAACACACACACACAGACAAGAACACACACACACAGACAAGAACACACACACACAGACAAGAACACACACACACAGACAAGAACACACACACACAGACAAGAACACACACACACACAGACAAGAACACACACACACACAGACAAGAACACACACACACACAGACAAGAACACACACACACACAGACAAGAACACACACACACACAGACAAGAACACACACACACACAGACAAGAACACACACACACACACAGACAAGAACACACACACACACAGACAAGAACACACACACACACAGACAAGAACACACACACACACAGACAAGAACACACACACACACACAGACAAGAACACACACACACACAGACAAGAACACACACACACACAGACAAGAACACACACACACACAGACAAGAACACACACACACACAGACAAGAACACACACACACACAGACAAGAACACACACACACACAGACAAGAACACACACACACACAGACAAGAACACACACACACACAGAGACAAGAACACACACACACACAGAGACAAGAACACACACACACAGAGACAAGAACACACACACACAGAGACAAGAACACACACACACAGAGACAAGAACACACACACACAGAGACAAGAACACACACACACAGAGACAAGAACACACACACACAGAGACAAGAACACACACACACACAGAGACAAGAACACACACACACACACAGAGACAAGAACACACACACACACAGAGACAAGAACACACACACACACAGAGACAAGAACACACACACACACACAGAGACAAGAACACACACACACACACAGAGACAAGAACACACACACACACAGACGAACACACACACACAGACGAACACACACACACAGACGAACACACACACACAGACGAACACACACACACAGACGAACACACACACACAGACGAACACACACACACAGACGAACACACACACACAGACGAACACACACACACACAGACGAACACACACACACACAGACAAGAACACACACACACACAGACAAGAACACACACACACACAGACAAGAACACACACACACACAGAGACAAGAACACACACACAGACGAACACACACACACAGACGAACACACACACACAGACGAACACACACACACAGACGAACACACACACACAGACGAACACACACACACAGACGAACACACACACACAGACGAACACACACACACAGACGAACACACACACACACAGACGAACACACACACACACAGACGAACACACACACACACAGACGAACACACACACACACAGACGAACACACACACACACAGACGAACACACACACACACAGACGAACACACACACACAGACGAACACACACACACAGACGAACACACACACACAGACGAACACACACACACAGACGAACACACACACACAGACGAACACACACACAGACGAACACACACACACAGACGAACACACACACACAGACGAACACACACACACAGACGAACACACACACACAGACGAACACACACACACACAGACGAACACACACACACACAGACGAACACACACACACAGACGAACACACACACACAGACGAACACACACACACAGACGAACACACACACAGACGAACACACACACACAGACGAACACACACACACAGACGAACACACACACACAGACGAACACACACACACAGACGAACACACACACACAGACGAACACACACACATGCTGAATAAATAAGCACAAGGTAAACTGCAGCACATTGCCACACACCTGCACACCTGCGCTTTACCTTTTGGCAGCTGACGGTGATTTAGCAACAATAACAGCGTTTCTGAAGTCGGGGATCTGAAGAGGAACAAAAGCAGAAGAGAGACGATTTATGTCAGAAAATGAAGAAAGGAAAACATTTAACTCTCATTAAAACTGTGTGTGAAAGTTCAGAGAAGAAAGAGGATCAGAGCGAGTTGTAACGTCATGAGACTATAATCAGATTTATATACAACAATAATATTAATATATCAGCACAGTGACATTAACACTGCATCAACATTAACACTGCATCAACATTAACACTGCATCAACATTAACACTGCATCAACACTGCATCAACATTAACACTGCATCAGCATTAACACTGCATCAACATTAACACTGCATCAACATTAACACTGCATCAACATTAACACTGCATCAACATTAACACCGCAGCAACATTAAACACCGCAGCAACATTAAACACCGCAGCAACATTAAACACCGCAGCAACATTAAACACCGCAGCAACATTAAACACCGCAGCAACATTAACACCGCATTAACATTAACAACGCATTAACATTAACACCGCATTAACATTAACACCGCATCATCACACTGTTAATATTGAACTTTAAGTCAACAAGCCGACGGTTTAAGTCTTTAGTTCATGAAAGATGTTTCTGTCTGTTTTATGCTGTAAATATCAAGTATTTATAGAGTAAAAGTTGATGTTTAATAACGGTGATGTTCTCAGACCCACAGACAAGATCTTCATCAGATCTGAGCTTCATCAGATCTGAGTTTCATCAGAACTGAGCTTCATCAGAACTGAGCTTCATCAGAACTGAGCTTCATCAGAACTGAGCTTCATCAGAACTGAGCTTCATCAGATCTGAGCTTCATCAGAACTGAGCTTCATCAGATCTGAGCTTCATCAGATCTGAGCTTCATCAGAACTTCTATCTGCTCTTTGATGGTAAAAACATTCACTAAGGCGAAAACGTCATCTTTATTGTTGACG
>NC_083463.1:31778139-31793139 GCF_030014155.1 Tachysurus vachellii | reverse complement strand
ACAGACACACACACACAGACAGACACACACACAGACACAAACACACATACAGACACACACACAGACACACACAGACACAAACACACACACAGACAAACACACACACAGACAAACACACACACACACACACAGACAAACACACACACAGACAAACACACACACAGACAGACACAGTGAAGCAGCGAGTCATGTTAAGTTCAGTGGTTGTTGGATGTTCTTTGGTTGTAGTAATATCATGTGAAATTTAAAGTTAAATAAGTTCAATCTCTTGTTATTGTGCCTAGAATTCAGTTGTGTTGTCTTGCATGAATAGTAATGAAGGACTATAAGAGAGCAGTGTGTGATATGTAGTATTATTGCTACTCTTCTACTCACTCAGTGATCTTGACGGCCAACTCGTTACATGCTGGGATGTTGTTGGCACAGAAGACCTTGTATCCACTTCTGCCCACATTCATGTTGGAGTTATAACCATAGGACAGCTTGGGGGTTTGGGGGCGAGACAGAAGGAGCTTGTGGACGCCTGCTCGACTCTTTGGCATGTTTTCACACACAAGTCTTATTTGTTGTTGTTGTTTTAAGATAAATGTAGATCTTTACCCGCAATAAGCAACCAAATCAGCAGTGATACAAACGATTTGAGAAGAAAACACACAAACAAGCCAAAGGGGAACCCCAGAAAAACCCTTAAGAGGATTTGATCACGTTTATACAAAAGCAAAGGCAAAAAAATCTACTGACTTACCAGAAAAACTGGATAAACAGAAGAAATGTGGAAAAAGTCCTATATCATACTATAACACTAAAAAATCATAATAATAATAATAATAATAATAATAATAATAATAATAATAATAATAATAATAAAATATATCAAAACGTTCTAAAACGTGTCTAAATTCGAATTCCACCGTTAAGAAGGACACAAATCCACTGGCAGTTTTTTCCCCTTTGCACTTCGATCTTTTCCGACAACTTAAACCGACTGCATGTAAACTACATCAGAATACTACCGGATTACGAACCGGATTATGACCCTCACACGCGACTAAAGCGTTTAAATTGCACAGAAGCGCTCGCGGTATTTTTGTATCACTGTAAACTTTGTTGCAATGCGGTCGAAAAGAGAGCCAGCTCGCTTATAGCTCCGCCTACAAGGATATGATTGGCATTCTAATCTGCCAATCGGATTAGAGTACCGAAGCACGAGGGGCGGTGAAGGCTGGAGAGGTTTGAACCAATCGGGTCCTTCTCGTGTTTTTATTGGCACCTTTGTGTCAAATAAACATCGCATGTCGCAACGACTCTGTTTTTTATTTTCAATTTTTACAGAATTGAAGAAAGTGGTTGGCAAAATATTTGTAACTAATACATACATATAATAATAATATATATAATAATAACATAATAACATATAACTAGTAATACATTAAAAATATCTAAAAAACAGCAATTCAAATAAAAAATCAGAATCAGAATCAGGTTTATTGGCCAAGTGAGTTGACACACACAAGGAATTTGGTTCCAGCTGTTTGTGACTCTCAAAAGTACAGACATAAATAACACTATACAATACAATACAGACATAAATAACACTATACTATACAATACAGACATAAATAACACTATACTATACAATACAGACATAAATAACACTATACTATACAATACAGACATAAATAACACTATACTATACAATACAGACATAAATAACACTATACTATACAATACAGACATAAATAACACTATACAATACAATACAGACATAAATAACATTATACTATACAATACAATACAGACATAAATAACACTATACAATACAATACAGACATAAATAACATTATACTATACAATACAATACAGACATAAATAACACTATACTATACAATACAATACAGACATAAATAACATTATACTATACAATACAATACAGACATAAATAACACTATACTATACAATACAGACATAAATAACACTATACTATACAATACAATACAGACATAAATAACATTATACTATACAATACAATACAGACATAAATAACACTATACTATACAACACAGACATAAATAACACTATACTATACAATACAGACATAAATAACACTATACAATACAATACAGACATAAATAACACTATACTATACAATACAATACAGACATAAATAACACTATACTATACAATACAGACATAAATAACACTATACAATACAATACAGACATAAATAACACTATACTATACAATACAATACAGACATAAATAACACTATACTATACAATACAATACAGACATAAATAACATTATACTATACAATACAATACAGACATAAATAACACTATACTATACAATACAGACATAAATAACACTATACTATACAATACAATACAGACATAAATAACATTATACTATACAATACAATACAGACATAAATAACACTATACTATACAATACAGACATAAATAACACTATACTATACAATACAATACAGACATAAATAACACTATACTATACAATACAATACAGACATAAATAACATTATACTATACAATACAGACATAAATAACACTATACTATACAATACAATACAGACATAAATAACACTATACTATACAATACAATACAGACATAAATAACACTATACTATACAATACACACATAAATAACACTATACTATACAATACAGACATAAATAACACTATACTATACAATACAATACAGACATAAATAACACTATACTATACAATACACACATAAATAACACTATACTATACAATACAGACATAAATAACACTATACTATACAATACAGACATAAATAACACTATACTATACAATACAGACATAAATAACACTATACAATACAATACAGACATAAATAACACTATACTATACAATACAGACATAAATAACACTATACTATACAATACAGACATAAATAACACTATACTATAGGCAACAATTATTTTTTCTGCTGTTTTTACTGTGCGTTACAGTCTGTTCCTGTCCTGTTTTGTTGCTGCACCAAACCAGATGGTGATGGATGGATGTGAACAGGACAGATTCAGTGACTGCAGTATAGAACAGCATCAACAGCTCCTGTGACAGACCAAACTTCCTTAAGTGATGTAGAAAGTACATCCTCTGCTGGGCCTTTTTAATAATGGAGTTTATGTTGCAATCCCATTTCAGGTGTTGGAAAATGGCAGTGCCCAGAAACGTGAAGGTCTCCACAGATGACACAGGGCTGTTGGATATTGTGAGGGGGGAGTGGTGTTGAGGGGTCTTTCCTAAAGTCCACTATCATCGCCACAGTTTTGAGGGTGTTTAGCTCTAGACTGTTCTGACTGCACTATAGCACCAGCCACTTCACCTCCTGCCGGTATGCAGACTCATCACCATCTTGGATGAGAACGATGAGCATATTAACATCTGCAAATTTCAGGAGTTTAACAGTTTGATCACTCGAAGTGCAGTCATTAGTGTAGAGGGAGAATAGCAGTGGGGAGAGGACATTCATTCATTCATCTTCTACCGCTTATCCGAACTACCTCGGGTCACGGGGAGCCTGTGCCTATCTCAGGCGTCATCGGGCATCAAGGCAGGATACACCCTGGACGGAGTGCCAACCCATCGCAGGGCACACGGGGAGAGGACAATAATGTCAAAATGATTGACATTCCACTCCATTTATTTCAAAATACACAAAATAAATAAAATAAACCAACAATCTGTACAAATTGTAAAATGTTTTCATGAAAGCTGGAGTTAGCTTTATTATTCATTTTATAAAAATAAATTGTTACGCTGAACTTCAAGGAAAATTCTTCCGGATTTTTTTTTAAATCATATTTTGTCTCAAAAACAAATGATGACAATTGTTTAAATCTATAAAAATAAAAAAGTAAAGCAATTCCTTTAACAAAATTAATTCTCATAGGATAAAATAAAAAAGCGAGATCCACGGCATATATGAAGGTCCCTGGTTGAAAGCCGTACTCAGTCACCTGGGTGCAGCAGTATGACAACAATCTGCAAACACATTACTGTTGCCGTACTGTTTACTCAGTCTACCTGTGTGCCACCTACCAGACCTCCTGACTTCTCCAAAACTATGACTGGTGCAGCAGAAGAAAGCAGGACCGGTCCTCCTGGTAGTTTCTGCTCGAGGTTCTTTCTCCATTTACATGTTACACTTGTTTGTTCCAAATTGTACTTTGTCTATTGAAATTACCAATTGTAATTGTAAATTGAGATTTAAGGCTCAGCATTTCAATGTGCCAATCAGCCCCAAGCCTTCATATTAAATGAACCAGAATCTAGAATGCAAAGCAATTATTCAAACTTTTATTCATAATATAAAGCTGTGTAATCCAAATACTTCTATAGCATGTTACATCTCAGTAGTATCATATTATTTTAATTTTCATTTAGCAAAAATAATATCACTAAAAATACGTACAAGCGAAGCCCTGGAATATTCTCGTCAATATTATATAATTAACATTGCTTTTCACCAGGAAGTCGCTTCGACTCTATGAGTGCAACAAAGACATGGGGGGAAAAATGGCAGCACATAGTAAATGTTCGACAACATAAACATCAATTATTGTCGTCTCTCGACAAAGACTTGGCTACGAGATGCACGACGAGGGATTTGCATCGTTTCACAACAAACATATGACTGTACAGAAAATCAGACAAATGTAACAAACTTTACATCTACAGCAGCTTACAAACCCAAAAAATTGTGATTGTACATCCTTAAAGTCATTTACGTCATGCAGCAACAGCTGGATTTTAAATAAAAAAGAAATAAGACAAACAATAAAACAACAACAACTTGCAACAACATTACAGCATTTAAATGAGTCCTGAATCTGCTAAATAGCGAGTGTTGCCACGTCAAGGAGGGCGGGGCTTAAGTTTAATTGTTCATCACAAACTTGATCATTTGACATCATCACCATACCTTAATTATGCTCTATCATTTTTTTTCTTCACTCTTTTTTGACAGCTATTCTTAAAATAAATAAAATAAAATAAAATGATTTACAAACATGACAAACTTAGCTGCTGGTTAATAATGTTAATGTTAATATTAAACAAATAAAATAAATCTGCCGAAGTAAACTAGTTTAATTTTACTATAAATTAATTAGCCCAATGTTTCCTAGCTTGCTAACAAGCTTGGCTATTGATATTATGTACACAATAGAATGGTTCGCATAACATTATGCTCATGCGCTAGTAAACTTGGCTTTAAAAAAAGCATTAGCTAGCATTACCCCTGTTAGAGGGGTATTTTACATGAACTACGTCTAGCTAGCTAATGCTAGCACAATGCTGTTGGAAACAGAGTTATCTTTAAAGCCAACTAACTTTTTTTTCCGAACTTGAGCTCCATCCTTTTTGACCCAGAGACGCCCGTGTCCTTGTCTCTTAGAAGCTGTCATGCCATGAGAGCAATATCTGTATTTCAGGAAGGACAGGAGTGTTGCTAGCAGCTGAAAGGTGCTTAAAGTTGACTGATAGCATACAGTAACATTGATGTGTTTCACCAGCTGGCGTAATCAATCGAATCTCTTGTTCATCTTCTAAACGTCGCCATTCCAAACACTATAGTTTAGAATTTAACACACAGAATTGTCTAGAAATGTCGCACATACTGTAGGTGTCACGGATTTCCACTGCTGGGTGAAAGTAAGTGTCCCCCATAGACTTTTATCAATTTTCAGCAAACTTTAAAGATTATTCTTAAGAATATATGACCAAATTCTTTATTCTTCTGCTACAAGAATTTGAAATTCTAAAACAACACAATTTTTGCTAAATAATAATAATAATAATAATCGTAAAAGTGCAAAATTGTTATTCTCACTTCGCTCTGTTATCATAGCTAGCTAAGATTTCCAGAGCAATGCTAGCTAAAGATTCCTCATTTCCTGCTAATGTACTGTATATAAACCGACTCGGTTATATCAGATAAGTTGTAAAGCATTTCTTTTTACAACTTTACGCTGATATTTTACTAAAAGGTCATTACACCATTGAGAAAAATAAAACCGTGTGAGGATTTATGTTTCAGTTGTCTTGTGTATAGAATGACATTATCAGATAGCTCACGCTTTACAATTCTTTAACAGAAATAAAAGGGAAACGTAGCTACACTCGCTGTAACCACAAGCCGGAGGACGTTTGTGTTTAAAGTCCTGAAATACTAGCATTCTGAAATGCTAGCGACTAGCTGCTCAGGATTTGTAATTTGTGCAACAAAAAGTTTTAGCAACGACCATGATTTGTTATAATTAACTTCAAATAAAAACTCAAGCCGGGCAAAATGTCATAAATAAGATTCCGTGGCTAAAATATATTTTAGATCATTATATGTCCTTAATTGTTTATATGGTTTTAAAATTTTATACTGAATTCTTATTAAATTGTCATTTAATACATTTAATTTCAAAATTTATTTGTATTATGATTTGGTGGGTTTTTAGTCTTAATTATTTGTTTTCATTAGAAAGTAATTAAGATGTTGTTGTTGTAAAACCCAGCCATAAACTTGAGTACTAGTGTTTGGGATATGGCCTTTTTAAAGTGCTACATAAATTAATATTTAGCCATTTATAGCCATTAATATTTAGCAATTTAGCCATTAATATTTAGCCATTTAGCCACTATATAAATTAATATTTAGCCAATTCACTAGCTAGATGTTAGCTAGATACTACATTTAGATTCCAAACATTTATGTACAATGTCCTACTTTTTTTAAGTATTTCAAACAGCTATTACTTGATAGAATTAATTCTACGAACTCTTGAGCAAAAAGAAGAAGAGTTTGTGAGGAGAAAGTTAGCAACAGGTTAGCAAAATGAGTCCAAGCTACCGGAACTGTAGCAGAGTTTTGTTTTTCAGAAAAAGTCAGCACTCAGAATTCTTTTCGCTCTTGAGAACTTTCTCCTTGAGCAGGTCGAGGATGACTTGCCTCTCCTGGCTCTCCAGCTCAAATCGCCGCTCACGTTCCTTCCTCTCAGCACCGAGTCGTTCACGTTCCAGAGCAATTTTGCTTCTCTGGATCTCAAGCTCTTCCCTGCGGAGCGCCATCTCCTCTTCACGCAGCCGCTGCTCGGCTTCTGAGCGTTTCTCCAGGAAGCTCAGGATCTCTGAGTACGTCTGGCAGCAGCACTGGCACGGCCGCTTGGCTGTGGGTGCAGACAGCTCGACCAGGTCTTCTTGTTCCTCCGGCTCCAAAGAACCAGACACTGCATTAGACGATCTTTATTTATTAGAGGGTTTTCACATATAGTGCTAGACTTAAACTAGTCAGTTTATACATGCGATCGTCTCCTCACCTGTAGGTGCCGCTGCCGTGACTGGAAGCACAGTGGGTTTGTCCGGCTCGGGCAATGTAAGCTCCTCCAGCGTTCTCTTCTTCATCTCTCCATCCTGGTATTTCCCTTCACCACTTGCCATCAGGTTTTTCTCTGCCTCAAGCTCTAGAACCTCGTGCAGAAGATCCTCCTTCTGAGCATAGAGCCTCTCTGTGCCAAACCTCAACACAGTTACATGATATTGTTTATTTAACAATTTGATTTAAATGTCAAGAAGATGACATGGTGTGTTTATTACACACTCATCCAGTTTCATTCAAGTTTCACTCATCCAGAAATGTCTGGTAGGAGTTTTCCAGAAAAAGTGCATTCTGGTTTGTTATCCTTTAACCTTTTATGCAATTTACTTTTTAACAGTCACCCAGAATATTGTCCAAATGACATTGTAAACACAATGTAAGCACAGCGTTATAATTTTTGTCACGCTGTTGTAAGAATCAATGCTGTTAAATAATCAATGTATTATTCCTTGCAATTTATATCAAATACATTTCCTGCTAACCTGCGCAGGCTGGGAAAGTCCTGCTTTTTGTAGTAGTCCAGCAGCAGCATAGTTCTCTCCCTGCATCTGCGTCCGTCCACCTCAAAGTTCTCATCCTGCAGCGCCGCAGTAACGATCTCGCCCACCCGAGCCCAGATCCGTCCCGACTCCTTCGAGGTAAACGGGTTCTGAGCTATGACCTCGCGCAGGAGCAGGATGTCATGGCGGGCGGAGAAACGTACCTGCCGCTTCCGAGGAGTGGTTGAAGGGCCAGCGATGGAGAATCCTGGAATAGTTTTATTTGACCAATAAAAAAATATCAAATTATTCACCTCTGGTGAATGAGACACATATTTAACAGTGTTTGATACAAAGACCAAGAAAAAATTGTAGAGTAAGTTACAACAGAACCTGACTTATCTCATGGACATTTCACAACATCAAATAGACCTATGTTATATTTATTACATATTAAATCACTAGAATAGTAAAGCACTACGTGATAAATAGTATAAGATACTGTATATTACTCCGCAGTACACTGCAGTACTGACAGTGTAGTTAGCACAAATCTAGCAAGTTTTCTTACTAGCTAGATAATTGTGGTTCTCAAACAAGAGTCTGTGAATAAAGTACATTTATGTTTGTTTATTTATTTAAATGAGTTATTTAGTTAGTTAGTTAGCTAGCTAGTTACACGCTCACAATTTAGTTATTGTATAATTGTGCTTTAAACATCAACATTTATAAATAACTTTTAATAACTGTTAACTCTTAACCAAATTAGAAAAAAAAATCATCACATTTTTATACACAAATATAAAATATATGTGTATGTTAACTAAGGACACTTGTGTCCAATACAACATAAAAAATTCTTAATAATAAGTTATATAATAACTTAATATAATAATAGTATATAAGGAATTTATTAAATACAATTATTATAATTTAATAAAAAATTGTTTCGGGTTGTTATAACTGAATTCTTTCCAAGGGGAAATTTGTAGAGTTTTGAATTAAACATTTTAATCACAAGTATTGGATTTTTCTCGCTACTGAATCGGTATATAAAACGCCGGTGTCACACCGATTACGGTCCGGGTAGGGGGGTGCAGACGGAACGGAGTTGTGCTGGACCCGTGTTTCACACCGGAGTGTAGTGTTTTTTTTGTTTTGTTTTTTGTTTTTTTGGTGTTTTTCGCATCATAGACTTGCTATAACGTTTAATAAGCATTATTTAGTAAATATAATAAGAGTGCACTCCTGCACGTGCATGGTTTGCCCGGTTTATATAGCTGATTATGTTCTGAATATGAATTAATGAATATGTGTAATCGGATATTATGTGCAGTATTATTAATGTGTATGGAATTTACTTATTTAGTGAATAAATAGCGTGTTATAAAGTTGTTTAACACGGGACTGTGAACAGGAAACCGAGAGGGAAAGAACTCAGAACTCAGTAGTAATGACAGCAGGATTAAACACAGTCAGAACTCAGTAGTAATGACAGCAGGATTAAACCAGTCAGAACTCAGTAGTAATGACAGCAGGATTAAACCAGTCAGAACTCAGTAGTAATGACAGCAGGATTAAACCAGTCAGAACTCAGTAGTAATGACAGCAAGATTAAAACCCAGTCAGAACTCAGTAGTAATGACAGCAGGATTAAACCAGTCAGAACTCAGTAGTAATGACAGCAGGATTAAACCAGTCAGAACTCAGTAGTAATGACAGCAAGATTAAAACCCAGTCAGAACTCAGTAGTAATGACAGCAGGATTAAACCAGTCAGCACTCAGTAGTAATGACAGCAGGATTAAACCAGTCAGAACTCAGTAGTAATGACAGCAAGATTAAAACCCAGTCAGAACTCAGTAGTAATGACAACAGGATTAATCCCAGTCAGCACTCAGTAGTAATGACAGCGGTATTAAACCAGTCACCACTCAGTAGTAATGACAGCAGGATTAAACACAGTCAGAACTCAGTAGTAATGACAGCAAGATTAAAACCCAGTCAGAACTCAGTAGTAATGACAACAGGATTAATCCCAGTCAGCACTCAGTAGTAATGACAGCGGTATTAAACCAGTCAGCACTCAGTAGTAATGACAGCAGGATTAAAACCCAATCATCACTCAGTAGTAATGACAGCAAGATTAAAACCCAGTCAGAACTCAGTAGTAATGACAGCAGGATTAAACCAGTCAGAACTCAGTAGTAATGACAGCAGGATTAAAACCAGTCAGCACTCAGTAGTAATGACAGCAGTATTAAACCCAGTAGCACTCAGTAGTAATGACAGCAGGATTAAACCCAGTAGCACTCAGTAGTAATGACAGCAGGATTAAACCCAGTCAGCACTCAGTAGTAATGACAGCAGGGTTAAACCCAGTCATCACTCAGTAGTAATGACAGCAGTATTAAACCAGTCAGCACTCAGTAGTAATGACAGCGGTATTAAACCAGTCAGCACTCAGTAGTAATGACAGCGGTATTAAACCAGTCAGCACTCAGTAGTAATGACAGCGGTATTAAACCAGTCAGCACTCAGTAGTAATGACAGCAGGATTGAAGATGCGCACTGTTATTATTCTAGCGCGCTGTTTACATGCGGCAGGATGTCATGTGCGCCACGGGACGAGGGGGAAATAAAGGACTGCACACGAGTCTAATCCGCTCTTCGTTATCACTAGACGTGCCGTGTGTGTGCGCGCGCGTGCCGGCGTGCAAAATATACGTGAATTCCCCCATTTTACCTTCGTTGATCGGCATCTCCACCTTCCGTTGCATGTCTTCCGGTGTCTGCCAGCGTCAGCTGATGCGCACAAACTGCTGAGGTCATCGCACACGTCCGCTTACCAGTTCCAGGCTTGCACTCTGACGTGTACATCAACTTCTGGCCAAAATCACTGGAGAGAAGCGTGTGTGTGTGTATGTGTGTGTGTGTGTGTGTGTGTGTGTGTGTGTGTGTGTGTATATGTGTGTGTGTCCACGAGATGGCAGGAGAGGATCGACATGACATCGTTAATGAGTTTGCATCAGAATAACACACAACACTACACAAATTCCACCTTATTAACTCTCATTAACACACAGTCTCATTAACACACAGTCCCATTAACACACAGTCCCATTAACACACAGTCCCATTAACACACAGTCCAATTAACACAGAGTCCCATTAACACAGTCTCATTAAAACACAGTCCCATTAACACACAGTCCAATTAACACACAGTCCTATTAACACACAGTCTCATTAACACACAGTCCCATTAACACACAGTCCCATTAACACACAGTCCCTTTAACACACAGTCTCATTAACACACAGTCCAATTACAACACAGTCCCATTAACACACAGTCTCATTAAAACACAGTCCTATTAACACACAGTCCAATTAAAACACAGTCCCATTAACACACAGTCCCATTAACACACAGTCTCATTAACACAGAATTTCATTAACACAGTCTCATTAACACACAGGCCCATTAACACACAGTCCCATTAACACACAGTCCCATTAACACAGAGTCCCATTAACACACAGTCCCATTAACACAGAGGCCCATTAACATACAGTCCCTTTAACACACCGTCTCATTAACACACAGTCCAATTACCACATAGTCCCATTAACACACAGTCTCATTAAAACACAGTCTCATTAACACACAGTCCTATTAACACACAGTCCATTTAACACACAGTCTCATTAACACAGAATTTCATTAACACACAGTCCCATTAACACAAAGTCCCATTAACACACAGTCCCATTAACACACAGTCTCTTTAACACACAGTCTCATTAACACAGAGAGCCACCGCTGACTCCTGACTGTCACAGCAAACTCTTTAGAAACTTTGTCCTGTTTGGGGGAAAAATGCATCTCTTATTAATATATAAAAAAAGTTACAGAATTCCCATCACTACTTTATCCACTTCCACAAACGGATGAATTGAATTCATAAACGAAATGCAATTTTTGAGGAAAATTTAGCATAACAAATCAATACGACATCTTCCTCGTCTCAACTTAAAACAAAGTGTTAATAATGAATAAAACTGTCATTTACGGTGGCTGTGATGTAAAGGGTACATTACCTCATCGCTATGCAGGATCACATCTGTGAAAGTCTTGCGCTTTTATCAGAAAGCCTTCTTTGGCCAATGCTAAAAACTAACCATGTTCTTCCACCTGAATCTGATCTGAATAGTGATCCAGTAGAGGGCACAGATTTGTTATATGGACTGTATGGATAGTATTCGTGATCTGTTCAGACAGATGTGTCTCTGAGAGAGATATGAGGAAAGGAAAAAAAACCCTGAATTTAGCAGGTGACGGATGCAGTGATGGCTGTTTAACTCAACTGAAGCAGAAACAGAGATAATCCAGGAACACAGAGGGGTTCAGAGACCTTCAGGTCGGCGATGTTACCCTTCAGCGGGTTTGACTGACGGCTGGAGGAACATGGCGTTCTCTAGGTGACGGGGTTAGCGGCGAGCACTTAGGCGTGAGATAGCATTTTGAAAGGTATTTTAGAGAGAAGCAAGAAGCAGATATAATCATCCTGAGAAAATTCACAGACGTGCAGAGAATACAGACAGGGACAGATAGAGAGAGAGAGAGAGAGAGAGAGAGAGAGAGAGAGAGAGAGAGAGAGACAGAGAGAGAGACTGTTGTTATCACACTGTTGGGGATTTATGTGATTTGTGACCTTTGGTCTGGTCTGTTATCTTGTCAGTTATTCTGCATACCAGAGGAGTTACTGCGATTTATTCCAATATTGTGTATCATTTGATTTAATTCATGTATCATTTGTAATTTGATTCACTGATTCATATCCAGAAGCCATAGTGTTAAAGAGTTGCTGTTTAGTAAAACTTCAGTTCAACTAAATGAAAAGATCTTGAATGTCTCGAGTCTCGAGTGTTTCCTATGTATGATACGATAGCATTAAACCCGAATCTATGACTCATAAACTTATTTTTTGACGCGTGAACTAATTTCATGCTTGAAATCGTCTTCTATCAGCAAAAAGACTCCTTTCACTCACTGGAAGCATCCAGAAAATGATCTGGCAATAAAACAAGAAGATTTATAGCTTGAAATCTGGAAAAATCAGCAGAAAACTAGCTAAAATATTTAGATTTGGTTTAGAATAAAATTAATAAAATATATAAATAAAACCAATTAATTTGGCCATATTCAAATTCTTTTCACTTGCTAAGATAAACATCTGGTCAGAAACCTTCTGATTTATTTGTTTGTAGGAATTCTTAATTTTATCCATAAATAGATTTAATTATCTGCAGAATTATGGGGGGTCACGGTGTGCACGGTGTAGCACGTTCGCCTCACACCTCCAGGGTTGTGGGTTCGATTCCCGCCTCCACCTTGTGTGTGTGGAGTTTGCATGTTCTCCCCGTGCCTCGGGGGTTTCCTCCGGGTACTCCGGTTTCCTCCCCCGGTCCAAAGAAATGCATGGTAGGTTGATTGGCATCTCTGGAAAATTGTCCGTAGTGTGTGAGTGAATGAGAGTGTGTGTGTGTGTGCCCTGTGATGGGTTGGCACTCCGTCCAGGGTGTATCCTGCCTTGATGCCCGATGACGCCTGAGATAGGCACAGGCTCCCCGTGACCCGAGGTAGTTCGGATAAGCGTTAGAAGATGAGTGAGTGAGTGAGTGAATGAATCTGCGGAATTATTTATTATGTAAATAAAGTATTTTTCCTTGAAGTGGAAATGCCAGTGTATCGGTTTCATTTGAACTTATTTAACATTAACATTTTTGAAAACGTCCTGCTGTTCCTGGGTGTTGTTCATTTATTGTTTATTTTTAACGTACAGCCGACAGCGTGAATAAAAAAAACGTAACGAGGAGAAACTGCACTCTTGCTAATGGATTCCCTTCCATGACGATCTGTTGAGAATAAATACAGACACAGACACACACACAAACACACACACACACACACTCACACATGCGTACCGTATGTTTATTCATGCACACGTTCATTAAAAACATCTCCAGAGATGCCACTGGCTCTTGTTTGCCAGACTGTAGGACTTGTTTGTTTTTGATCGTCAGTAATAAAAAGCGAATAATAAAACTCCTTGACTGCAGAAGAGCCAGCAGCGGGAGACGCGTCCGAGACGACGATGATAACAGAGCGGTGTTTTTCTCCCACAAAACACAACCTTTTATAATAACATCATAATTAGATTACCACATTTTACATTAGTGTTTTTTTACTAACAGGAGGTAGAAGTCGTTTCCCAGACGACGACGAATGACGACGTCAAAAGCACGT
Organism: Tachysurus vachellii; assembly: GCF_030014155.1. Lineage (NCBI taxonomy): Eukaryota > Metazoa > Chordata > Actinopteri > Siluriformes > Bagridae > Tachysurus > Tachysurus vachellii. Next base: position 31,778,935 of record NC_083463.1, on the reverse strand, counting down.
GATGCGATCTCAATTCAATTCAAATTCTCGCTAGCTTTAGTATACGATTATGTTATATATGAAGAACAAATTTTCTCATCCAGCATCAGCGCCTGTTAGCACCAAGAAGCGACTTCCGTTAACAGGACTTGATTCGGTATGCTGATGTCTTCTTGTAAAACAGGAAGTCATCATGGTGGTGTGTAGAAATGTTTGACTGTCACGTTCGACACACATCACGCTCTCGTCCAATCGAAACGCTTATTCTGTATTCGATGTTCCTCAGAAGGGTAAACCCACTGCCGCCGCCGTGTAGGTGGTTTTATTAGCACCGAGCTAGCTGGTTAACACAAGCTATAGTTAAGACACTGCGTCGGTGTTCAGTTTTGTCACCTCGTAATTATTGCTTCTTAAATATTTCCAGCATGAACTAGCGTGAACTTGCTAAATATAGATGAAAGATTTAAATGAACTATTTTTTAACTGCTGTTAATGAGCAAACAAACTGATCACATCTACTTCAGTTAATGCACTGCTATGGCTGCTAACGAGCTCTTGAATAGCTATTCCTGCTAACGATCTGCTGCCACTGCACATAAACCTTAGCACACTTGCACATCAGTAGAAACCTTTAAACACTGAAACTGATGATCTGGAGATTTCAGTAGAATTGTTGACTAAATACGCTGTCGTATCCGTCCTGTCCTGCTCCTCCATCCGAGGTGTTTTCTTGGCTTTCTCATGCTTTTCTCAGAACTGCCTCTGACCCAGAATCCATTTCACTTCATACGTCAGCTCAAATTTTTGACTTATTCGA